>NC_056727.1:378614369-378631173 GCF_019279795.1 Protopterus annectens | reverse complement strand
CCCCCACCTATCTTCCACGAACATACCTACTCTCCTTCCCCAACATCCCACTCTCACCTTACGAAAACAAAAGGCCAATCTGTTCCTAGAACAACATTTGCCCCATACATAGCTATCCATTTCACACATGTGTCTACTGGACACATGTAACCTTTTTAATTTGCATCACAACATGCTACTGTTGTCCTCACCCCTGTCTATCAGGCACACGATCCTGGTATGCACATGATTCCTAAAGGTTCCAGGTACATAGATGACCCCATTGTACACATGACACTACTGGTCCCTCTATGGTTACGCCATTTACCTTTTTCATGATGATGATGTTGTACACAGCATCTTGCAAGAGTACTGTTCTCACATAATGATTGGGCAGGAACTGTTGTGTTAGTGTAAATAAAATGCACAGACTACTGTATTTGGCCAATGTACAAATGTTTATGTGTATTAATGACACGTCTTTCTGAGGGAGTCTTGATATTACATAGGACAACACCACTACATAATACAGGAGTTGCTGGTGTTTCCCTTTTCATTCCTTTTTAATGCTTTGTTGTCACATGGAATGTTCTTGATATATCTATATATGGAACACGGACACTTGCGCAAATTTAACTTCCACCGAAAGACAAATTTGCACTCACACATACCCGAAATTCCTATTCATTGAAGCAGCAATTTCAGGTATGTGTGAGTGGTGTGTCGGTCACACTGTGGTGCGAGTAAGGAAATATTCCTTTACTCCACTGTAGTGTGACCTTGGAGTGAGAATATTTAAGTAGGGAGGGTGTGGGGGGTGCAGGGGGGGGGCAAAGCCCCCCTGCAAAAACATTTAATTAGTGGTTTTGTTTTTTTTTTTCACAGTTTAACGGAAGTGCTTTTTCAATTAAAGTGCTTTTGTTAAAATGTAATCGGTATATATGGATTTGGACCCTTGCTTTTTCAAGCAAGTGTCTTAGATCTATATATATATATATATATATATATATATATATATATATATATATATATATATATATGTGTGTGTGTGTATCTATATCTCGACATAAACACACACACATATATCTACATGTACATCCTATACTGTTGAATGACTGTGCTGGATGATATGTTTGTGATAACATCGGATGTCTGTATATCTGCCATGGCTTAGTGGTAAATCACATTGGCTGTGATGTGCAGGGTCCTGGTTTGGAGCCTTGCAAAGGCCAATTATTTTGTTGCTGGGCAGAATAAGGCAGTTGGATACAGAGTAATTAAGGCATTTTTAAGCAGTTGTGAATGGGTGTGCATGGGTTTGCGCGACGGTAAGCAGTGGTTACATTTCGTTGCAGTTCCTTACACTCAGTTACCTTCTTGACTGCTTAACCTGTGTAGGCAGTGCTTAACCCCATGCAAACAGGCTGAAACCCGCTCACTGCTGCTTAAAAGTGCTTACTCCCACTTACCCCCGTGCTAATTTCTTTAAAAGAAGCTTACTCCCACTTACCCCCGCGCTAATTTCTTTAAAAGAAAAGAAAAAAGGGTTGATAGAAAAGTGGTGAAAAAGGGGCACAAAGAGGGAAAGACAGTAGGGAAAATAGCTAGGGATGTGCAGGAAGGGTGTAAGGAAGGTCCATAGCTGTTCATTTCTTCTACAGCAACGGCTGTGCATATGCAATAAATTTGGTGGGACATTTGGACACTCACAACCCTGAGAGAGGAGTGAGGACAACAATAGTATATTGTGATGCCAATTAGAAACGTTCACATGTGTCCAGTGGACACGTGCAAAATGGACAGCTATGTATGGGGTGTGCTTTTTTGTGGGAACAGATTGCCATTCTTTTCTTTTATGTTTAGGTGAGAGTGGGATGTTTGGGAATGACAGTAGGTATGATCAGGGAGGATAGGTTGGGTATTATGACAGACAAGACAAACAAGACGCGTACAGGGGTGGTATATGACACATGTGGGGGGGACACCTTGGATGGGGAGGGGTGTTTGGAAGTCGCAAGTCCATGAGCCCACCAATGAATACAGTGGGACTGATGTCCCCACCCATGGGCAGTCACCACTGCACTTTCACAGCCCAGAAGGTGGCTGTGCTGGGGGCTGTGTAGGAGGGGCAGGGTCACTCTCTAGTTGTGCCACTCAGCCCCCAAGCTGGCATAGGTGGTCTCGAATCTCCCTGTCAAGCTACCTATGCACCACGGCCCAGACCGTACCATGGGTGACAGGTTCCTCTCCGCTCCCACTCCTGGGGGGGGTGGCGAGCCTCATCCCCTGCAGCAGTTCCACCTGAAGGTGGTGCAGGGCCAACAGATGAGGAGGTTTCAGGCTGGGCCCCAGATGTGCTGGTGGCACGTGCCATGGCCAGCTGAGGTGGGACAGGTGGGTCCATTGGGACCGGCCTTCCCATATGAGCTATGTTGTAGTATGTTTAAGGCAGATATGGGTTAGTAATAGTCAACAGCATTCACGATAAGTTATAACAGCATGCATAGGTATTCCCATTACACAAGGCACCAGATATAACATAGCTGCAAAGCAGGCAGAACACATGCATATATGGGTAAACACTGGCCATTACAACAACATGCAGGTTTCGTTGAAGGCAACAGGCCACCAATATGGGTGTATTTTAACATGGCACATGCATAGAAACAGATGTGAATATTTATAAACCAATAGGACATATGTCCCAACAAAGGGTGGGAGTGTAGCCACACCAAATGAGTTGTGTGAAACGGTTATGTTTGCACATATGGTAGGGGTGAGAGAAACAGAGACTTCAATTAACAACTAATACATCCTTGTAGTTTTCACAACATTCATAGTCACTGCAGTGGTCTGTCCCTTACATGTATTATTACACTACCCAATGGCGTTATATTGTACAATGGGATGTTTGTAGATTAGTATGTACAGGACCTGTGTCTTATGTACAGGCTTGACAAGATGCAGGTGTTAATACAACATGTTTTGAGACTGCTCTCATACACTTCGGGCGAGATGCTGGGATGACAGGTATGTTTGCATGTACACTCTCTGACTATGCACAAGTCTGACTATCAGTTATATGTCATTAACAGCTGCCTACATTTCTTGGATCTTCACACTAATTTGTCAGGAGAACAGGGCAAAAGGCAGGTGATGTGGGCCATTTAGCAGGACATACTGGGCAGATTGGAACAGTTGAGGGGTATGAATATGCATACCACACTCCATTTAAGCATTCTAGCAAAATCTGTACAGTTGTTAAGTGTAAATATGCATACAGCTTTCTGTTTGAACATTCTAGCAGACTATGTGCAATTGTGTGGAATGATTATGCATACAACTTACTAGCGCTCCTGGGATCCAAAGCCCTGCTGCATGTGACAAAAGCATTACAGTTAAGATCACTGTACACTATGCTATCAGTAAATTGTTGTGAGGCTTTGTAATGTATTTTGTGTAATATGTCTGACCTGCTTGCCCTTCCGACATTGTTATACAGCACTTCATACACATTGTATCTGCATACCACAGTGTGGGTAACACTGCTTACTACAACAGTACTATTTAATAACTGCAACAGTACAACAACATATGACTGCAGAGTAAACAGAAGTAATGCAGGGGTTGCACCTTTATTCGCAGCATATTACAATATTCTGTATATCGGTACAACACTTTCTTAGGCTCTAACATTTATTTGTTATGACAGTATGTGCAGGCTATTTACTAACCTGCCTCATGATGCATCCTTTGCAGCCTAGCATCATAGGCTTGCTGGTTCACAGCACGCTCATCTGCAGCTGTCAGGGAAGTACAGTGATATTTCACCATACCTATCCATAGTATACACAAGCTAGGCAATTATTAACTACATAGTGGAAGGAGTACTTACTCAGTTCTGGGGCATTCTGCATCTGCCTTGCTTCCTGGATACACTGTTCCAAGACATCCCCCCTCCGCTGCTTCAGGTCTGCATGGTGGTGCCTGACCTGCTCACCAGTCCAGGGGATACCTGTGGCATTAGTGAGGTCACGAGCGAGACTGTCCCAGGCCTCCATTTTGTACTGTGAGCCCTGGTTCTGGCCCTACAGTAGTCTCCTGTCATGGTGCTTTACCAGGAGCCATACCATTAATTTGGACTCCTGGATGCCCCAACACTGCACTCTAAAGTGAGTGCCTTCTCCCACTCCAGCCATTCTGCCTGCAGGGGGATACTACAACCAGTTATGAGCCGTATTCCCACCTTGTTGGTTTAAGTAGGGCCAGATTCCTGCACTTTTCAGTAATTCGCCAGTTTCGAAAAGGCTAGGCTATGGGCACACATGCTTACTTCAGGTTGGCACTGTTTAAAGAGGTGTACCTGTGGGCATATTATATTGGCTTCCCTACACATTGCTTACAATTAGTTGGGCTGTGTGGTGGTTAGCTTTGCTTATTGGTTATATAGCATTATATTTGACTTTTTTCAATGATGTCTTACTCATTACAGGCTATATATGTGTCTGGTATCTGTCATTCATATGTACATACACTGTATAGGGCCCTGGGGACTTCTGAACCTTATTACAGTGACAACTCAACTCTATGTTTATTGCAGTACTCCAGTTCACATACTTATGGTCTGCGGCAAGTTATAGAACATTACACTGTAAAAGTTATGAGATGTAACTGCTGTAGCAAAGAGACCAAAAATCACAAGTCCAAGACGTAGAATAAAAAGAAATATTGGTCTCACCACGATGTGATTTAAAAAACCCACGTAACTCCGTAATAGCAAAAAAGATAAATATTTTATTCCATATAACAAAGTATGTGATAGCGCTTTTCAAGAGGTAAGACTACGCTTCATCAGATAATATTTTAAATAAAAACTTGTTCTTATATACTAGAATTGGCGGGAAGCATAGCCAATTACTTTATTAATCAAATAATTAATTAAAACAAACAGAACCTAATATGAGGTTTCAGCGCACAACCAATTATAACATATATAAAAAAGTTCTGTGACACTCTGTAGTCTGCTAATCAAAGAGAATATACTTTTATGTATAAAACTATATCATTTAAAATGTTCCTATAAAAACAATTTATGAAAAATACATAAATAAATAACAGTTTATAAGTTAAATATACAGCGACAAAAAATCTCTGAACACCAGGGTCACCACAAGTGTTAATAAATATTCCATTAAATTCTAACGTGTAATATGTGCAAAATTTATGTAGTAAATAAATTAATATATATATATATATATATATATATATATTTTGTATATAAATGTAACATATGTATTTATTTAATATGAGAAATAAAATGCATTAAATTGTGCATAAATGTAGTGCATAAAATTTCTTACATGTAGTTTGTAGCTATATGATATTATAAAAATATGGTAACATAATTATATAATGATAACTATAAAATAATTATGTGTGCATAGTATGTAATAATGGTAAGTTATTTAAAACCATCTAATAAATAAAAATTTTTTTATAAATAAAAATTTTTTTTAATAAATAAAAAAATTTTTAAAATAAAAACATTTTTTAATAAATAAAAAATTTCTTTATCGTGACCTATTATTTAAAATAGGTTTAATGGAGACAAATTTATTTAAACCTGGAGAAAGATGGGCTCCAAGCCTAAAGATACATTTTAGTTCTGCAATGGCTAAACAATTAGTATTATCACCTCCTCTCCTATTTAGGGGGACTATTTCTAAAATCCTAAAATGGAAATTATGGTCTTTATTGTCCTTAATATGTAGAGCTAAGGCATTATTTTCACAGCCTTTCTTGATTTCATAAAGATGATTATAAATTCTATCTGTTAGCCTCCGTTTAGTGAGACCAACATAAAAAGCTGTACATTTATTACAGGTTGCTAAATATATTAAATTTTTTGTTAAGCACGAGGCATAGAACCTGGGGTTGAACGTAAAATTTAAAAATGGATGAGTATAAGACTGATGTAATGAAATATATGAACATCTATTACAATTCCTGCAAGGGAATGTGCCTAATTTATTACTATTAATAACAGTGACATTATTATTATGAATAAAATTATCACATAAAATTTGTTTAAGGTTTGGACAGTTTTTATATAAAAATCTGGGTTTTTCACCTACTATATGTCTCACAAAATCGTCCATAATAAGTACATTCCAGTTTTTGTAAATAATTTTCTCTATACATTTTACGTCACTTGTATATTTAATAAGATATTTTAGAGGTAGATTTATTGTAAGTATTCTTTCTACCTGGATATATATTTCTTTTGCTAATATTGGTATCAGTCTTGGGTGTAACTTCATTTATAATTTGATCTCCTAGTGTGCTATGTCTAATACTTTTTATTAAATTAACATCATAGCCTCTATCAATAAATAAAGATTCAAGTTTGTCAGCCTCGATAGGTAAAGAATTGCTAGATTTACATAATCTAGAAATTCTTACAAATTGACTTTTTACAATGCCAGGGAACGTATGCCTTGGGTGCATACTATCGAAACTGAGCAAAGTATTAGTCCAACTGGGTTTCCTATATATTGAGGAGGTGATAGTCCCTTCATTGGTCAAAGTAAGGGACACATCCAGGAAATTAATCTTGGTAGGCGAGGAGTCCATAGTAAACCTAAGATATGTCGTTGTGGTTTCTAGAAACAGTAAAAACTGATCAAAGTCAGATTGTGTACCTTCCCATATAATGAGAACGTTGTCAACAAAACGTTTGTAATATTTTACTTTACTGAAGGTTGAATGATCAAACAAGTATTTCTTTTCCCAACTAAAGACTACTAAGTTGGCATATGTATTTGCACAGGGGGTGCCCATGACTACCCCCCATGTCTGTAAATAGTTACTGTCGCCAAACATAAAAACATTATTATTGAGAACTAAATCTAGAAGCTGACATATTAAAATTATTTTGTCTCCATTAAATGTGGGTTCATTAACTAATAATTCCCTAATAGCTTCCAAAGCAACATCATTTGGAATAGATGTAAAAAGATTTTTTTACATCTAATGTGATTAAAAGATATTTATTGGGTGTTTTATCTAGCTTCATTTGTCATTCATCCCACAATTCTAGTATATAAGAACAAGTTTTTATTTAAAATATTATCTGATGAAGCGTAGTCTTACCTACGTGAAAGCGCTTATCACCTTACTTTGTTATATGGAATAAAAGATTTATCTTTTTTGCTATTATGGAGTTACGTAGATTTTTTAAATCACATTGTGGTGAGACCAATATTTATTTTTATTCAACATTACACTGTACATAGATTCAGTTCACATATTTGATTTGTTTCCCTCTTGTAAGGATTAGTTTGCTGATACTTCCTTTATATGTATTGCTATCATGGCGTAGTGGTTTACTACTATGACTGTGATGTACAGGGACCTGCTTTCTAGCCTTGCAGAGACTGGTTCTTTTGTTGCTGGCCAGAACACAAGCTGTTGGGTACAGAGTAATTAAGGCACTTTAAAGCAGTTGTGAACTGGTGTGCATGGGTTTGCGCAGAGCTAAGCAATGCTAACTGCTGGTTACAGTTTCTTACACTCAGTTAGCCTCTACATTGCTTCACCAGTGTGATACTCGCATACCGGCGGCGAAACAGGCTTACACCCGCTTGCTCCTGCACTTGCAAATGCACTGCATTTGGTGTTTGCATCTGACACTCACACCCCTGGGTGGGAGTGAGGACTACGATATTACTTTGAGATGCCTATTACATTGGATTACATGCCTACAGTATTAGGAATGGCTGCTCATTAGACGTAAGCATGCCGTTCGACTGTATGGAATCTGCGGCCTGTCCAGAGTTTGATTCATACTATTGGTGTGTTCCTTTTACAATCTGCACCTGTTTGGCTAATACATGGGAACTGACACCATTCAATACAAACAAGTAATTGGGTTTTGGAACCCACATCTTTCAACTGAGTCATGCTACTGCATACCTATTATTCTATCATCTTTCTAAGGTTGTAAGTGGAATATGTGCTTTCTGTCCCTATCAGACCTCTCAAATGATTGGAGACAAAGATCAAGTGAATCAGGGACAAGTCATGAGAACATCTGAGACAATCAGGGACACATTTAAAATATTAGTGCTATTAACGTGACACATTGACAGACTCAGAGCATATGAATTAATACACATTTTCTGAGGTAAATGAAGTTTATAACTCTTTAAATGTTGTCATTATTCATTACATGTAATTCATCACCTTTCCTCCAAAAGTCACTAGTTTTAGGAGGGATTAAGTGGGACAGAGTTAGAATTTGAGTCAAAATCTGGGACGTCCCTGGAAATCAGGGACAGTTGAGAGGTATGATCCCTATTTGTTCCCCCAGTGGTTTATGTCCTGTCCAATTGATTTGCTCTTATGGGTTGAGAGGTATGGGCGTAAGCTATGCCCATTTCAGAATATTACTTACATCCCCGGGGCAGTCCTAATACAACTGCGCCAGCCAACACCTGCATGCCTAGGCCCATAATTGCATACCCATAGTTCCCCACCTGCCCTCCTCTACAGCACTCATCCTTACTGTGGGTACAGGTGGGGTATAAACACACCACTACACACTGCCCACTCTCCGCATGTCGAGACACATGTTGTACGATGTGTCGACCCATGGGTTATCAGGCTTGCTCAACCTACTGGTCCGTGTACGTCTACAGCCTGGTTTGATGAATCATTACAGGGACTGACTCCGATGATCAGTAATTTTTAGGGTGTCCCACAAGGGACATTGATATCTTTGCTTCAAGATTAGACCTGGTAGGTCTCTCCCACTGGTAGTATCCTACTCGTGGTCTGGAAAGCAGTGGTGTGTTTACTTTTATTGTGTGTCTGTATGTCTCACCGGCCTAGCTGGGGGGGGGGTGGGTTGATGCTACGTGTTACATGTTGTTGACTGGACCCTTCACCCACATATGCATGGCCTGTGAACATATGTAATTCATAACTGCTGTATCATATCCTAGCTATATACATGTGTATATTTACAGTTTTATATATATATATATATATATATATATATATATATATATATATATATATATATACATTACTATATACAGATATATCTGTATATGTATGCATACATGTATATATTTATATATTGCTGTCTATATATATCTAACAATATATGGGTCTATGGTTGTCTGTATATGTATATATCTATATGTGGGTATGTATATGTATTCTGTCTCTGTATGTATACATTTGTACTACAGAGAAGGAGAGGTATATCTGTATGTTGCTATGGGTAGATATACACACACACATACCTCTACATATATACATCTACATCTGGTTATTTCATTCCTTTCCATGTAGACTACACTTTGCTGCAGTGGGACTCGTAGCAGGTGTGGCTGCTCGTTGGGTGATGTCTCTGCCCAATGAACACTTTTGCTTACATCCCTGGGGCTGTCCATATAGGCCCACATCAGCCAACACCTGCACACCTAGACCCATAACTAGCTACCCATAGTTCCCCCACTGGCACCTCCTCTACAGCACCCATCCTTACTCTGGGTCCTGGTTGGGTCTGAGCACACCACTACACGCTGCCCTCTCTCCACTTCACGGGACCCATGTCATACATTGTCTCAACCCATGGGTCATCGGGCTTTCCCACCCTCATATTCTAGGTATGTACATACCCCACCCAAAATGATCAGTGTATCATTTTCCTTTGGTCTTCTGTCAATTTTTGGGGGGTCCCACAAGGGAAGCTCCTATCTGTGTTCCAAGATTAGATTTAACGGGTGCACTGTGTACCCCCCCTGGTTGTATCCTGCCTGTGGTCCGGGGAGCAGTGGACTATTTACATTGTTTGCAGGTTTGTGTGTATGTTTCCTGTATCCGGCTGGAGGGGGGGGTGGAAGGTCATGCTACGTGTTTCATGTTTTTTGCTTGGGCCCCTCACTTCCATTGGCATAACCTGTGAACATATGTCATTCTTGTGTGCTGTTTCCTATCATAGCTGTATATCTGTGTATATCTATGCACACACACACACACACACACACACACACACACACACACACACACACACATATATATATATATAGATAATTTATAAATGTATATATATATATATATATATATATATATATATATATATATATATATATATATATATATATATATATGTCTGCAACTATATGTATATATATATATATATATATATATATATATATATATATATATTTATATATATATATATGTGTGTGTAAAGCAATGCATACCCAGTGCAAACGCACTTACACACGCTTACTGGTGTTTACATATGCTTAAACCTGCTTGCTAGTGCCTTATTCATTATGACACTGACACTTTGCTCCAGTTCACTTTTAATTTTTATTTTGCAGGTTATACAGTGGACAGATGTCAAAATATGTTCATATACAGATTACTGATGGAAAATGGTATGTGCTGCAGTGGGATTCTGAATGGGAATGTCTGTTCGTTAGGCGAATGCTCTAACCAATACACTATTGCTGTGCTGCTTCATTTGCATATATTCCCATATATCCATGACTCCTAGTTCCCCAAACACCCACACCAACACCTCACTAACACTGCAGTCATCCATTCTCCAGTTGGATTTGCGGTGTATCCACACCACTACACATTGGCCACTCCCTACTCCTGTAGACCCATCCCTCAGCTGACTCACTCCACGTATCCTCAGAAATCCCAAACTTTTAGTCCACAAACATTGGTGACATAAGCGACCAATAGGACACTATTCGCAATTTTTGGGTTGTCCCACATGGGATATGCATGTCTTTATTTCAAGATTCGACTCTATACTTCATTACATTCTTACTCCCGTTAACATGACACTACAATAAATTAATAAGTATGACTATGTGGTAACGCACGTTACACATGAGAGCTAATTATGTATGTGTTTGGCGTTATTCTTTTACAAATAGACCGGTTTAGTAATTGGCGTTGCCGTAACAGGCAGATCACAGGAATAATTCCATGTGTGAGAAAGTCCTCACATTTGATTTTTTCAGCACAGCACTGACTTCGGACATTGTACACACTTATGCGTTTTATCACTTTTGTCCCTTCTCACTTATGCACAACCTATTATTCTATCTATTGTCAAGGTTTGTAAGGGCACATTCATGTTATTTATGTCTGCAAATGGAATGAATGTGCTACAGGGAATGTACTCCTACATATAGATGTATGCATGTGTGTAGGCATATATACTTATAACGAACTCACTGACCTCCATGAGGTGGTCCAATTAGAACCGGCCCATCCAGCTCTGACACACCAGGATTCATAATTTCATACACATAGTTCCTCCACCCCACCCATCCAATGTCCAGTTGCTATCGCAGCCATGACACACCTCCACACATTGCCCTCTCCCGAGTGTTAGGGGCCCTACATGTATATTGTCATAACCCATGTATTATCAGGCTCTCCCAACATTTAGTCCTTGAACATACCTGCTTTTGCTTGTGTAATGGTCGGATGGCAAATCATCCTATAAATTTTTGGGTAGTCTCACCAGGGACTACCCTCTGATTGTAAAGTAGACTTAGCAGATCAGCAATGTTACTCCCACTGGTAATATCCTGCCTGTGGTGTGAGTAGCAGTGGTTTGCTCACTCCTGACCAGCTTGATATGACATACGCTGACAGCACTAGATAATACTGAAGTTGCTGTTGATTCCCTTCTCATTCCTTTTGTATGCTTTATTGTTATGATGTTCATTCTTCATATATATATATATATATATATATATATATATATATATATATATATATATATATATATATATATATATATATATATATATATATATATATATATATATATATGTACATACTTATATACATTTCCTGTGCTGGGCACTGCTTACACCTGCGCAAGCGCACTCAGACTTACTTACTGGTACTTATATATGTTTACTGCTGCTTATTTGTGCTTACACCTGCTTACTAGTGCATTATTCATTATGACAGTACCACTTTGATTGAAAGAAATTTAGTTAAACATCTCATACGATACTCAAGTTCACATTTACATGTCATTATGTCAGTTTTACAGCAAAACGACATTCATTCCACATGGAAAATGATATGTGCTATAGTTGGACTTGAACAGTAAATACCTGTTCATTAGGCAGATGCTCTAACCACTACACTATTGACGGTTATATTGATTACGCATGTTTTTTTCTATTTGAATGATTTTGATGTATAAGCAATGCTTGGTGGAGGGCAGCGACGTGCAAACATGCTGTGCTTTGCTTACACTTTCGATATTGCAGCAATACAAATGCATAACAGGGACACGGGGAATCTAATTGTGAAGGTTATAGCAACGGGGCTCAACATTCCAATATGTGCATGTGTGCTTACTACTTCAATTTTATTTCACTGTTCATGGACACTCTTGTATGCTTAGCATACATTTCGGTATCCACGGACACTGAATTACTGGCTTACTATTAGAGGTGGGCTCTAATAGTAAGCATAATAGGTTGTGCAACTGTCGGGGCATGTTTACGCCTCTGTAGAGCACTTGTACACGCCCCCTGCACTCACAAACGTTTCCTGTACACGTCGAGGGTGCAGCGGCACGCCCTCATACATATTTATATGGCACTGCTGCACCATCTGTAATGAGGATGCTCAGCGCAAGGCTAAAACTGTCCTTGCACCGAGCTTCATGAATCCCGGGGATGGTTTTGTTTCATAAGAAGTTAAGCATTATAACAGAGGCAAATTTGTACAGTAAGCTGTACAACTTACAAGATTTACAAATTAAGCATTTTATGATGAATAACAAAATATAATGACACAGCTTCCTAAATGAACTGCAAGCATGTGACTGGTCACCACTAACCCATCTTGAAGTTGACAAAGCAGTTATCTATTTCAACACCAAATTTCTTCAAATCCTAGATTATCATGCACCTCTTCGTTCTACTAGAATAAGATCCAAATCTGCCCCATGGCTCACAAAACAAACTAGACAAAAGATGCTCCTTAGAAATAAAATCTGGGCTAAATGGAGAGCTTGAAATAAACAAAGTCTGGTCTATCACTTCAAATATTCCAAAAACATTTTTAAAGCCAAGAAAAGATTTATTGAGCAAAGCTTTCGGGTTAACCACCCTTCATCAGTACATGTACTGATGAAGGGTGGTTAACCCGAAAGCTTTGCTCAATAAATCTTTTTCTTTGGCGCACAGAAGTGTTTTTGGACTAAATGGAGAGCTACCAAATGTCCATCAGATCAGCTCCACTTTAAGCAGTTAAGAAATGCCACCAAGAAAGATATTCTCAAAGACAAAAAAGAATTCTACCTTCACCTCCAACAAACCAGTCAACAAACTCCACAAAAATTTTGGTCAGGGATTAACAAACTTCTTTGTCCAGGTCACTTTGCTACCCCTGCCCCTATAGGTTTTAACCATAATAACTCCAACCAGATCCCTGATGCCTTTAACACTTACTTTACAGAAGCCATTCAAACCCTAGCCAATTCTTTACCTCCCTTTACTGCTTCTCCACTAAATTCCTCCAAGACTACATCACCTACCTTTCAAATACAACCTGTACCTACTTCTCTCATCTGTAAGCTACTTCAAAAACTGAAACCTTGTACCCCTTCTGCTGACCGTCTCCCATCTGAATATCTACAAACTGCCGCAAAAGCAATAGACTATCCCATCTCTATCCTTATTAAAAGAACCATCTCAGAAGGCAAAATTCCATCCATATGGAAAGTATCCCACATCATCCCTCTACATAAAGGAGGGTCTTCTATTGAGCTGTCTAACTTTCGACCTATTGCATTACTCTCCCCAATAGCTAAGATTATGGAAAAATGTATTCACAAACAACTACTTAACTACCTACTACAAAATAACCAACTAGCCAATTGCCAACATGGCTTCAGACCATTCCATAGCACTGCAACTGCCCTACTATCCTTCACAGACTCTATAAATAAAAATCGCAACAATAACTCCTTTTCCTCTGTACTATTTATTGACCTGTCGAAAGCCTTTGATATGGTTAACCATAACTTACTCTTAGACAAACTAAAGATCCTTTCTCTTGAACCACAAGCATTACAATGGTTTAGCTCTTATCTGGATAACAGACAGCAAGCAGTCCTTTGGGATAACAATCTGTCTTCACTACTTCCTGTAAATATTTGGATACCCCAAGGATCTATCTTTGGTCCCCTTCTTTTTTCCTTATTTATTAACAATCTACACATAAATATTCCTGAAGCCACCTGCATTCAATATGCAGATGATTCCACCTTAATTTGTTCAGCCAAGAACATAGACTCTCTCCAGTCCCTCACCCAAACTGTTCTTCATAATGTTGAAAACTGGTTTATGCAACACTGTTGCCTCTTAAATCCACAAAAAAAAACAAAACTACTACTTTTTACCCCTACTCATAAATCACCTACTCCATCCTTGTCTGTAACCTCTAACAACGCTACCAACATAACCCCAGACTCTACAACCTGCCTACTAGGTGTTACAATTGATAATTGTCTCAACTTTGATTACTACATCAGCACCACCATAAAGTCCATTAACAAAAACCTTGGTACCCTCTATAGAATTAAACCCTTCCTTACCCCTTCTGCCAGGAAAACTATTGCACAAACCCACCTCATTTCTACCCTTTTCTATGCCTCTGCTATATATACTAACCTATCAAAAAATAACCTCTCCAAACTTGTCACCTGTTATAATAGCATAGCTAGATTCATTACATGCTCCCCCTTCAAAACTCACCACTGCCTCAACCTCAAACAACTTGGGTGGCTAGAACTGGAAAACCATATACTCTGTCAGCAATTACTTATCACTCAAAAGATCCTACACCACCCTAACAACACCCCTATCCTCTCTAATCTGATTACACCATATAAAAATCTAGTTACACTACGCTCTGCTAACAAGCTCCTAGTTTCCACAATTAAATCCAACAACAAAGCTGGTGACTCACTTTTCTCTAACACAGCAGGTAAAAACTGGAATCAACTTCCTTCTGAACTATCAATCTTAGCTCCTACTTCTCATTGGCCTTGTCCATGTGCTAACCCAGACTGATATCTTCCCCCTTCCTTCTGTTACTCCTTTCCCTACTCCTCTATCCTTCCCCCTTCCTTCTCTTACTCCTTTCCCTACTCCTCTATCCTTCCCCTTCCTTCTCTTACTCCTTTCCCTACTCCTCTATCCTTCCCCGTCCTTCTCTTACTCCTTTCCCTACTCCTCTATCCTTCCCCCTTCCTTCTCTTACTCCTTTCCCTACTCCTCTATCCTTCCCCCTTCCTTCTCTTACTCCTTTCCCTACTCCTCTATCCTTCCCCCTTCCTTTTCTTACTCCTTTCCCTACTCTATCCTTCCCCGTCCTTCTCTTACTCCTTTCCATACCTCTATCCTTCCCCTTCCTTCTCTTACCCCTTTCCCTACTCCTCTATCCTTCCCATTTCATTCTCTTACTCCTTTATCCTTCCCCTTTCCTTCTCTTACTCCTTTCCCTACTCCTCTATCCTTCCCCCTTCCTTCTCTTACTCCTTTCCCTACTCCTCTATCCTTCCCCCTTCATTCTCTTACTCATTTCCCTACTCCTCAATCCTTCCCCCTTCTTTCTCTTACTCCTTTCCCTACTCCTCTATCCTTCCCCCATCCTTCTCTTACTCCTTTCCCTACTCCTCTATCCTATGCCACCTAATCTAGGTACTACTCTTTTCTTCTTAGTAATTCTATAAAACATAAAGGCCTTTCTCTCTTAATTGGGTTTTACTCTTACCCACTATTGTATTTAGTATAATCTTTTTTATTCTAATAAATTTTTTTAGTATAATTTTTAGAGTAATGTTTTTAGAGTTTATAAACTGAGTAATATATATATTTTTTTACCAATGCTTTCACTTTATGTGATTTTACATGTCTTTTTATATATGTTTAACATTGTCACTATTCATGTTTGGAGCTTTTCTCCCCGGGCCTCTACTGAAAATGGACATGTATCCAGTTAGACTAGCCCAGTCAACAAATGTAAAATAAATAATAAATAAAAACCTATTTACAATGTTAGGTAAATATTTTAAATACTCAAGGTTTTGCATTTGGATTTTATTACCTGGCAAGTCCGTCTGGAAATTGATGAATTATGTTGGCAAATTCGTACTAGGGCACAAGTTCCACCAGGTATTAATGAGGCCCTTTCTATTAAATGCGTTTTGAAATGGTTAGCCTATAATAGATAAACATAATAGACGTTATGATTGTGAACATAATGTTATGGTTTATATATAAATAGTAGTATGAACTTGTAGGCTTTAACATGTAGTTTAGTTTTTCGGATATGTGAATTAATATTAATGTTTTATTTATTTAGGCCTATTTAATGTGCCATATTAATATTGACTTATAGCAGCAAGAGTAACAACTGTTTAGCAATAGGGTAATTTGCTGGTATAATTTTTAGATTTATTTATTTACTTATAAAATAAACATTACCAGTTTTGTCATTTTGACAAAATGTATAGTACTATTATAATAGTACTGTTGTAATATGATGATTCAAAGGATATTTAAACCTATGAAATTTTCGTAATTGATGAACTGCAGGGTCATGTGCAGCATTCGACTTTTTTAGTGATTTCTTACTTCAGCATTAATTTCCGTATTTGTAAAATACGTAAATAGCCTGCCGTAATGCAAAGGAAGAGATCTTGGTTAATTGTTTAGTAATAAGCAAGATATGTATTATGTATTTT
>NC_056727.1:378593349-378613869 GCF_019279795.1 Protopterus annectens | reverse complement strand
ATTGTTCCTCATAAAAATTGTGTTTTTTTGACAAATTGCTCGGATGATCTAATGATTATGATCACTAAATAATGACATGTATTTGAAATTCAGACTTCATATCTTTCAGAAAATGCATGCTAATGCAAGTCCTGTTATTTTAGAACTTTCTAAGTCTATACAAGCAATATTTAAAATGTATACCTATTTTTGGATCTTTGTCCCCCCATTTTGTCAGTCTTTGTCCAGATTTCTTGAGCTAAGAGGTTGAGAGGTATGGGCAGGACAAAGGGAGATTCTTTGCTGCAGAAGCATTTAACATAGATCTAGTAGCTCCACTATCTATTAAAAGGGTCTACATCATGCTGCCAAAAAACCTTGACAGCGAACACCACTCCATCGACACGTATTCAGCGAAATTCACTTCCGCGATTCGCTGAGTACTTAAAGGGCAAAGAAGTGGTTGGCCAACCAGACAATTTTGCCCTTTTCTCCACTAAAGTGTGATCTCAGAGTTGGTATATTTAGTTAGTGGGGGGTTGGTTTAGCTAGATTTAGTTCCAGTGAGTTCCGACGCAAGCATTTGTTTCCCCTTTAAGTATTCAGTGAATTTCAGAAGTTAATTTTGCTGAATACATGTTAACAAAGTGGTGTTCACTGTCAAGTTTTTTTTGGCGGTATAATATAGACTCTTTTAGAAAAGGAATATTTATGTCTTGAACTTTAATGCTAACAAATGGTCCTTTCTGGTGTACAGGTATGAAAGGAAATAGATGTGATTCTTGTTCATTGCTATCCTATTTATCTTTTTGGCAAGTTGGTGGCTGCCAAGGAGTGTTCCACATAGAAGCTTGTTGACTCAAACTTTGGTGGGGATTTCACTGACCTCATGGTGGCAGTTGGTTATGAAACGGATTGTTAGACTGCATTGGTGCCTCTACTGGCTGCAGGAAAGGACAATTATTCCTCCAATTATCATTTAGGCTACAATAAAAACGTGGATTTGAATTTGATCCCTGGCCCTGTCTTTGTGGATTTGGGGTATTAAAATTATGAGGAAATGGTCCTTGATTTTGGGAAAATCAAAATCTATTAGTTCATAGGTTCATAGGTTGGTACAAGGCTACCGGCCCTAGGGTCTATACAAGACTAGCCAAACAATTCCCCGGATATGTCTTCCCGCAATATTTACTTCCCTGGACCCCTGTCTAGCTGGGTGACTGATGTGATCCCCAGGGTGAATTTCCTATCTCCCATCCAATTGTCAAGGTTACTTTTGAAGAGGGCCAAGTAGGCACTCTGCTTGACATGTATAGGCAGTCTATTCCAGAGTATGGGGAGTCTTTGGGTCAGGAACCTATCCCTCCAGCATGTTTTGTTCATTGTGATGACAAGGTTTAGATCCCTGGAGTGTGTGGCTCTGAGGGATTGGGATTTCTTTAATTGGAGCATGGCCAACATCTCAGGGTTTGACATGGCCTTGTATGTTATGCAGAGATCACCTCTGAGTAGACGACATGCCACAGAGTATAGCTGGAGTTTTTTTAGATGGTTAGCATAGGACATCTGCTTTAGGCCTGTGATTCTTTTAGTGAGGTATTTCTGTGGTTTCCAGCTGCTGCAGATGTCTTGTGAGGTATATACCAAATGGGGCATTGTACTCTATAATGGGTCTAATGAGGGATGAGTACAGTGGGACAATGATTTGCTTTTTTCTGGATGAAAAGCCCTTAGTGATGAGGTGTGCCACATAGAAGGATTTTCTGACTGTTGTGGTGATGTGGTTATCGAAGGTGAGACCACTGTCCACCTGTGTCCCTAAGTCTCTCATCACACTTTCGGTTTTTAGTGTACTGCCAACTATGGGGTAATTCATGGGTACATGTTTTTTTCCCAAACGGGATAACTATACATTTTTGGCATTAGGCTTGAGCCCATGGCTCTAGCACCAAGCATCTGATTCTGTAAGGCCCTTTTGTAGAATATCCACATAATTTGGGGATTCAATAATGGCTCCCAGTTTGCAGTCATTTGTGAACTTTGCTAGCCAGAGTCCCTTAGTTTTGGCCTGTACTTCAGAGAAGTAGATGCTGAACAAGAGCGGTCCCGGGACTGAACCCTGCAGTACTCCACTTGTCAATTGTCTGGAGCTGGATTTGGAGTAAGCTACTTTTACAGTATGGGTTCTGTCAGTAAGCCAGTTGGCAACCCATCGAGTGACATAGGGATTTATGCCCAACTTAGTAAGTTTATCTATGATTCCAGAGTAGGGGTGGTGTCAAAGGCCTTGGCAAGGTCCAGATAGGCTGTGTGGACCACCTTACCCTCATCCACAGCTCTGGAGACTGATTTGAAGAAGTCAATCTGGTTCAGGAGACAAGATCAGCCCTTCACAAACCCAAACTGGGTGGGGCCCAGTGTTAGTCCCCCTCTTTCTCCTCTATTTTTACCTCTATTTCTGGTAAACTGTTGGAGCTGTGAGTTTAATATTTGTTCTTGTTGCTGCTCTTGTTGCTCTCATTTTTCACATATAAGGATGTCTGCTAAATATTGAACCTGATTAACAAGTTCATGAAGCCCTATACTTGGCCAGGCTAAACAAAACCTTTGGAAGCCCCAAGTCTAGCCAGGTTAAACAAAGCTGTTTTAGCTGGTCTTGAATGGGGGCCAATAAACCATTAACAAAAGTAGCTGAGAGACCACTTGCTGTTGGAACTTCAGTAGATTCAGTATAACCTGAGAAGGCTTAAAAGGCACCTGTCATGTGTTATAAATAAGATTCAATTGACTCATCCTGTTTTTGTGTGACTGTATTTATCGGGTCTACTTCTATTCACTGACTCCCATTTCATCGAACTTTCATTTCACTGAAAGTTCATTACATCGACAAGCATTTTAGGTGGGGAGCTTCACCCCCCACACCCCCCAATGTGGGAGGCTGTGCCCCCCACACCCCCCCTACAATATATATCAACTACAGGGTCGCACAACATTGGGGAAGGGGGCAAATGCTTGTTGATGTAATGAACTTTCAGTGAAATGAAAGTTCGACGAAATGGGAGTCAGTGAATAGAAGTAGACCCGTATTTATCAGGGCCCAGTTAGGTACCAGTGGGCATAATGCAGTAATAGCCTGTAATAAACAAGTCCTAGTTGCCTGTAAAGCCTCTACAGCTGTATGCTGAGGAATAGAGTCTGGAATATTAGCATGATCCTAAATACGTTAATATAGATCAGGTGGAATGGATGTATCTTTCACTGCTCTGATATCCTCTAAACCAGGATTTTGCAACTGAACATGCTCGTTTAAGATTGTTGCATATTTTGCTGGATTTGTTCTGATTGATGGGAGAGAGTCCAAAAGTTTGGAAATCAACAGCAGACCAAGGGCAGACCACATTTATAGTGGAAGGTGCTGCTTCATCTCTACTGTGTGCTGGGTTCGGGACTTATCACAGAGGATGCAGGTGGGTGGTTGGAGTAACTACACTATCTCCCTTTTCTTCAGAGGAGGAATCAGAATTATCTTTATCTGGATTGAATTTATCAGGAGCAAAACAACCATCCCCATCTATAATTATTGGGAATTGAGTAACAAATTTATGGGAATGCAGCTTTTGTCATCTAGAAAGAGAATATAATACTTTGAAAATCACCCCAAAAAGCTAATAAACATTTGAGGTAATTTTGACCAGGCACAGTCTAAAATAGAAGAGGAAGATGTTTTATGTTGGCTAGAGGAAGGAGACGACTGAGGAGGTTAAGTTGTTTCGCTAATGGAGGTGGACGACTCAGATGGTTGCCTTCCTTCAGAAGGTGGGGGAGTAGTAATCTCTAAGGTGTAAGAAGAAATAGCAGATTCTTGGTGGTCAGTGGGAGATGGTGGTGCATTATAAGATGGCAGCGGTGCAGTGGGCAAAACTATGCAGTTGTCATCAGATGACTCACCATGGCTAAGTTGTAATTTCTGTAGTTCCTCAAGGGGATAGACCCCATAACCACCCTGTCCCTGACAAATCAGAATGCTGTAAATGATTAACCATCTTATTAGTTGCTTGTAATTGCATTTTAAGTTTAGCTGCATTATGTTTCAAACTACATACTATAGAACCATTTTCTCTATCTTTAGATTCTACTTGTCATGCATTAAAGACTGACCAGCAGCCAGCAGGGACTTTTCTCCAAGTCTTTTTATCAGAAGTACCTGCAGGTGGAGAAGTCAATTTAGCAACATTTTTTAGTGAGCTCATGCCATTTATCTAAGTAGAGACAGCTATATTTGTTACAAATCTGAAACACATCTTGCTGGAGTACTATACTCCATTTTTAAGTCCCCACATTCACTCCCATTGTAAAGAAAACTTACAATGTTAATACAAAAAATAAATAAAATATATCCCACTCACATACTAGTTCACATGCATACAAAAACTAGACTTAACTGTACAGACCTGAAAAATCTTCCAAGACTGAAAGTTCCAAAGAAAGGTGCAGTTGTGAACTGACTTTACAGAAAATAACCTAGAAAGTAAACTATCAAAGGGCCCAATAATGTGATTGTTTGTAGAAGCACCTCCAGATAGTTCAAAAAAATGAGTCTTTAAGGTACCATATGTGAAGATTTAGCCATAGTAAAATAAACTTGAGTCATTGACTCAAGATGCTTGAATGAGTTGCAGGTTTTTATTGTACTGATTAATCAGTATGGAAAGTGTATAAATATTTGTAAATATATCAAGAAAAATATCAACACCATGATATAGACTGATAAAAGGTAGTGTTTCACAACAGTGGAGAATAATGCTTGGAGCAATTATGATAGCAATACAGTAATTGATAATATTACTTTAAGAAATTGTAAGAAATACTGACTTGTTATAAGGTGTTGGTACAACTATCAAGAGTTACCAATACCACTTCCTTGTGACCCCTTAGCTTACAGCATATTAATTAGTCCAGCTCTTAAATGGTGTAGAGCACTGATTCACATGGAGTATTTTCTGACTCTGCCTGAATGAAATGTCTGTTTAAACTCAGAGTCAGAGTATGGAAGCAGAGCCAGAGGAAGTCTAGCCATCAGCTTCAGAAAGCAGCTCATTAAGACCACATAGCCTTAGGTTTTTGCAATAACTGTCAGGGTGATGCAGATGTTAAGCATGTCTTGACTCCAGGGGATGAATGATCAAATGCCAACTGTTAAAATAGGTTTTTTCCATCTAGGAATAAGTATCCTCGATACAAGAAGGAAATAGCTGTTTTAATTGTTGCATTAAAGAATTGTCAGTAATGCTAAGCTAGAAATTTCTAGCTGGTTACTGGCCAAAAAAATTACTAACATGTCCTGGTGAGTCTGAGAGTTTACCTACAATAGCAGAAGCAATAATTTAGAGACAGAATATATTATTAAAGATCTAGGGAGATTACTGAGTTTCAAAATGTCACGCTAATGTTGATTGACTCCACTGAGTTTCATTTCTTGAAATTTCAGATACCAATACTAAGAGAAAAAATAACATAGTTAGTAAATGTTGTTTTTACTTTGTGAAAATATAACATTCAGGACAATCCTATGAATGCAATTTACTTTATTCTCCATTGGTAGTCAGCCATCTGCCATCTGGCAACTTATTGGCCCACTCATCACCTTTAAAGTGAGACTCAGTTTCAGTAGACTATTATCTTGGGAACAAAGAAGGTTTTATGCTTTTAAAACCTAAGTCATATCCTGGGGATTGGCATGCCCACTAGTAAAAGAAGAGTTCATAAAAGTGTTCTGCCTTTGTGTTTTAGAGCATACACCACATTACATAGCTGTAAAGGCTTTTCTCTTAGTATGCTAAGTAAAGGTGACATCACCGCAGATCACATTTTCCAAAAAATCTCAAAACACCATATGTCTCCTCATAAATAAGCCCTGAAATATGCTTCATACCACCTCAATGAGCAAAAAGGCTAATGGTGGGTTTTATTGCATTCTTTTCCAAGGCCCTTTCCTCCTTTATTGTGACAAGACATGACTCCTTGAATTGAATACTAACACAACAATGATGATGCTTTCTTCCACAAAAGTTTGTATGCAGAGTATTGTACAGAATCCTCCTGGAAAGCTACTGCACTACTTTTGCTGTGCAGAACCACTTGTACATCCAAGGCCAATATGCAAAATATATGGTCACTATACCCATTGAATTAGCTAGTAAACCAAGGCATAATGTATCTGAGTCACGCACTTATTGAAAATAATAGGGCAAGTTCCCCAGTACCATGGCCAAATATCTATTAGTCAGTATAAATGCCACCTCAGGTCTTCCCACAGTGAAGGCCATTAGCCTAGTGGGTAAAATCTGCTCAACAAAGTGCAAATGATAAAAATAAAAGTTGTCACAAAGCAGACCATATCAGCTTGTTTTAGGAAATCAATACATACCGCCTGTCTACCAGGTGAGCTCCTTCATTTCCTGGGTTTCTAATCAAGCTCAAGTCATCCCTTTGTTTTCCATGCTTTATTGCTTTATAGCACATAGTCTGCTCTTGTCAAAGACACTTTGGTAGGATAATTAATGTCTGACCTAGTACTACTCTAAGTCTTATGTCTTCTGAAAAGAAAACTAGAAATTACCAGAATAAACAAATATTGAGAGAGAGTCAGTAGAAAATGTTGTATCCTTAAAGGCTGTCAAATAATAAGAGTTCAGTGAAAGATGAGACAATCTGTCTTTGAAAAACTTTACTGGTCACCCTGTAACTAATGGAATGAAAGCATAAGTAAGAAGGACAGGCTAGTGGCGAATGATAGCTAACAGACTTTGAATGTTTGTAAAGCCTTTTTTATAGGCATACAAAAGATGCCTAGGCAAGCACTGTTGCTTCCATTGAAGATTCCAGTTATATCTTAAATAGTTTCCATGGGGATATTTACAACCACTTAGAAATTATGATTAATTATTGATAATGTTAGATGACAACCAAAGGGATATATGTTTTTTGCATGCTTGATCTCATGCCTCATTCTGCAATGATCGCTGCAGACCTAGCCACCCAGTTGTGTAAACCTTGGCTCTAGATGATTGTCACTGGTGAAGTGACACCCCGACCCCATGTGAAAATGGGAAAAAGAGGATGTGGATGGATGGATGGGTTCTGCAGTGAGGCAACTGACAATTTTTACTTCTTATGTCTTTCCCAGACATGGACACACCGCCACTGAAATCCAGCTCACATCTGAAGAATGTCGGAGCTTTTTTAAGTAAAGTTGAGCAAATCATTTCATTCAGTGCACTGCAACACCAGGCAACAATTCCCTTACATGAAATAAGCATACTTATATATTTAAGGCAGGTAAGAAGAAGCACAATTACCACTCTGTAATTGTTCAGATTCACGTTTCTGGTTAGAGTAAAAAGCAAGTCTGAATTGTACTGCTGAGCAAACACCTACAGATCTGCTCTGGACTAGACGACACATTGCCTTGCTGAAACTGATCAGTGGTGAAACTGTTAGAAAGAAATAACACTTGCAAAAATTCTAGCATATCAATCATGCAGTATAGACACCATTCAAGTGAAGAAGATTCACTCTCTCCTTAGGATACTACTGCAGTAGTCTTAAAACTATTCCAGGAAATGCTGTAGATAAAAGATTACAAATCATAAAGTGAAAGTATGGTAAGTTTCAAATATGTAAGCTATTAATATGCTTAGGAAATTCACGTGAACACTTTGAGACCATGTTTCTAATGCACATTTTCTTGTTTTGTCTTCAACAAGCTATGCCTACAGGAGATAGAAGATCAATTACCATACCTACTAAGTGAGAACTGAACCTCAACCCTCACCCCATCCACCCCACCTGTGCTGGATTCAGTAACAGCTTCATGAACAGTAGCTATCATGTTGCTGGTGTGTAGTTAGTGATGTATTTGGTATTCATTAAATTAATGTGTAGAGCCTCCAAAAACAGTTAATGCTAATGACGACGTAAAGAGCCAAATGCAGGCTAATGCACCAATCCAATATTGCAGAGCTATTCAGGAAACTATAAAGCAATCATTTACACTCAGTGTAGGCCTTTGTCCTATAAACCAAAACTCTTTGGAATACAACATGATTACACTAATTAAAAAATGCTTGTTAGGGGTTGCTGCTGCTATTAATGTGATGTATGTACAGCAGGTTTTACATCAGGGTACTGCTGCTGCCAAACCTTAGGTAAGGGGGGGGAGAAGAAGAAGGAGGAGCAGAACGAGAATGAGAAAAGTGTTTCGACCCTACTTGACCTATCATGGACTGCATGACACAGAAATTGCTGAGATATGGGGGGGGGGCTGGGAAACACTGGAAGAAATATGCAACCTCTGCTGCCCACATTTCAGGTTCCAGAGAAATAGTGGAGAACCCATCCCAGTGGTAATGAAAGTATGTGTAGCATTATATAACTCACTAGTGGTACTTTCCAGAGGTCCACAGGGGATATATTAGGGGTGTCACAGGCATCAGCCTCAGGAATATTACATTGGTGTTTAAATGCAATGCAATGTTTCTGCATGCAAGGGATTACATTACATACATACATACATACAAATGTTTCAAGCACAGGCATTAAAGCCTTTCTAACTTGCCAATATGCCAAAACACTTGTTCCCATAATAAGTGTCCAGGCTGTTCTTAAAAATATCTAAACTAGTACTTGCTTTAATGTAATTTGGTAGTCTGTTCCATGCATCAGCTACTCTGTCAGAGAACCAATTAGTACACTTCTCATTCCTATAGAATCTTCTACATAGGTTATTTGATGATTCTCTAGTACATTTGTAAGAACCCCAAACATTCCCAGAGGTAGCTGTCCCTAAATGCCTTATATACCTGAATAAGATCTACTCTTAAATATCTGTAAGAGACACTGTACAAGTTCAGATATTTTAGTCTTTCATAATAACTTGGATTTTCACATCCATGGATACCCTTAGTATATTTCCACTGTACTCTTTCCAGTTTATTCATGCTAGTTTTCCTATAGGGTTTCCATATTGTTATTCCATACTCAAGTTTGGGTCTAACGTAACTAACAAACAATGACTTCATTATTTTTAATTTCCTCGACTTCATAAATCTTTTTGTACAACCTATAGTTCTATAACTATCATGAACCAATTGGTTGATATGATTAGAAAAACTCATAGCTGAATCTACCTATATACCCAGGTCCTTAAATGAGTCTACAGTTTCAATCACTGTGTGCTGTATTAAATATTCACCTTTCAGTTTATGTCTCCCAAATCTCATATGCTTAGTTTTTGATGTATTTATCAACATATTATTCTCCTGTGCCCAAATGGTCAATTTAGTCAAATTATTTTACAGACATGCCTTATCTGTAACACTTGCATTCAGTTTACCCAATTTCAGGTCATCCGCATATAGACCCTAGAACACCTCAGATGAAAAAGTAAGGTCTACAAAATACAATCTAAACAAGTACGGACCTAGTACAGAGCCCTGTGGGACACCTTGACTGTAACCAAGGATTTCACCTGTCCATTTGGTGTGTGTGATACTTGCCATAACCTATTTGTAAGCCATGCAGCTATCCATCTTATCAACAGTACATTAATACCTAGTTGCACTAATTTATTGATCAGTGTTTTGTGCATGACCCTGTCAAATGCTGAAGTTAAATCTATATAAATCACATCACAGCACAATTTTTCATTCATAGCTGTTATTATATTGTTATAGAACATCATGTTACAGGTAGAAATAGATCTGTTTTCAACATATGCATGCTGATATATGGTTTCAAGTCCCATCCTATCCACTTCTGACAATAACTTATCCAGTATTACCTTCTACATTATTTTTCCACAACATGAAAATAGACTTAAGAGTCTATATGATTCTGAGTTTGTCCTACTCCCCTTTCCCTTAAAGACAGGTTTAATAAGTGCATGTCTCCAATCTTGAGTAATCTCCCCATATTTATATGACCTAGTGAATAATAGATACAATGACAGTGTAAGTTTTTGCTTACGTGTTCTCAGGTCATTGTTACTTATTCTGTCTCCTCCCTGCTCTTTGTTTGCATCCAGTTTGCACAGTTCTTTTTCAATATAATCTAGTTTGATTCCAGTATCTGGAGTTACCTGGATGTCACTAGGATAACTTACCTTACATTTGTTTTCTATGCACCCCAAAGGGGAGAACAAGAACCATGGAGGAATTTCATGCAGTAGCACACTTCCCTGAAGGGTTGGGGGGCCATAAATCACACACACATTAAAAAGCCCCACCTGGGGATCAGGGAAAGAGGTATATTAACAGGAAAGATTTCCTCTCTATAAACTGTCAGGTTATCTGTAATGCCCAAGGCATCATCTGCAGTGTCTGTGTAGGTAACCCAGGCAGTTTCCATGACTTCCACATATGGCACACCAGTGAGCTATACACCCAGATTGCTAAGGGTGGCATTACTGGTGGGCAACTAATAGAGAATGCTGCCTATGCACTTGAGCCCTGACTCATGACACCCCTGAGAAACCCACACAACTCCATTGAGCATGGATGCAACAAGGCCCATGCTAAAACTATGAACACCATATAATGTGTGTTTTGATTGCTTAAATCAAAATTCCAGTGTCTATACACATCATGAGGTGCACTGCAGTATGACCCAGGCACCTCTGCTGCCATAATACTTACATTTTTTGCCATGTTACATTGTATAATTCTCAGGAAACGACTTCAACAAGGAAAGCAAGGGGCAGGACCACAGGCAGGGCCAGCAGCAACAGCAGGTACAGATGAGAATTCTGAGGGATAACCACCAGCTGTAGATGGTGCAGGCAGACAGAGATGTGCACAGTATGCCCTGGCTCTGGCTAAGAGGCAAAGTATAGCACACATAGTCACTACCCAGGTCAAAGCCCAGGATCCCACACACATACACAGAGGAAAATTGATGCCTGTCAGGCACCACAATTTTAATTAACCATGTAATGGCTGTGTTCTGATAGCATCAGACAGGGGCAACCCCCAAGGACACAATTTGTACCTGCGGTAATAACAAGGTAGATGAGGAACATGTAAAGGAAAAAAAATGATATAACCAATTACTGCCATATAAAAATAAATATGTATATGTCCCTAGGCAGAGCATGTGCCTGAGGTGCACAGTTATGTCAGTAATGTCTTCTCTGTTAGATATTTTCAGTATGCAGTTACATTTTAGAACCAATAGTGTACATCAAGCATTTCAATTGACCGCCATCTATGCAACATGTGACGGGTTGATTATACTCTTATTTGCACAACTATACCAAGATGGAAGACTGAAGTACCTAATGCTTCCACTGCTTTAAAGCCAATAACTGAAATACAATGAGATTCAATAGTTACAGATCCAATAAATAAATGAGTAGGAATAAAAAATCAACAACTTTTCTCCTGCAATTCATACTAATAAGTGCAAGCATGAGAATAAGCAAGCATTAGCTATCCACTGTGTGCAACAGAAATATGCGCAACCCTAAGTTGTAAAGACATGTGCCAAGGGCAATGCAGAGTCATCATCATGTATACAGTGTAGTGAGGGAGCAGGAGGGTAAGGCTGACACCAAAAAAGTGAGTAAGTGCAAGTAAAAAAAAACATGTATTTGTCAGATTATATTGTGTTCAGGGCCAGTATCAGACAACTAACACTCAACAGTACCCATCAGCAGCCTACATTTAAAAAGGTGCTATTACCCACCAAACTATCCTCAACCTGAAAAGGCTTGCAACATAGGAAGGACCTCCCTGCTGAAACTGATATACGGAGAGTTATACTGTCCTGCCCCTCAGCGACCTACATTAAAAAATGTGCTATTCCCCACCAAACTACCCTCAACCTGAAAAGGCTTGCAACATAAGAAGGACCACCCTGCTGAAACAGATATACAGAGAGTTATACTGTCCTGCCCCTCAGCAACCTACATTTAAAAAGGTGCTATTCCCCACCAAACTACCCTCAACCTGAAAAGGCTTGCAACATAAGAAGGGCCTCCCTGCTGAAACAGATATACAGAGAGTTATACTGTCCTACCCCTCATCAATCTACATTTAAAAAGGTGCTATTCCCCACCAAACTACCCTCAACCTGAAAAGGCTTGCAACATAGGAAGGACCTCCCTGCTGAAACAGAAATATGGAGAGTTATACTGTCCTGCCCCTCAGCAACCTACTTTTATAAGGTGCTATCCCCCACCAAACTACCCTCAACCTGAAAAGGCTTGCAACATAGGAAGGACCTCCCTGCTGAAACAGAAATACAGAGAGTTATACTGTCCTGCCCCTCAGCAACCTACATTTAAAAAGGTTATTATTGCTAAACAGTGTACGTTTTTAATTCAAGCCCTGGATCTACAGCACTGG
This sequence comes from Protopterus annectens, assembly GCF_019279795.1. Classification (NCBI taxonomy): domain Eukaryota; kingdom Metazoa; phylum Chordata; order Ceratodontiformes; family Protopteridae; genus Protopterus; species Protopterus annectens. The sequence goes on along the minus strand of NC_056727.1, from coordinate 378,601,486 downwards.
TGGTGTCCCTAACACCTTATTAGTAAAATCCAACCAACAAGTAAATTTACAAAGTAAAGATACCCCCATAAAAGTACTTACCAGTATAAGAAACAGGACAATTTGGTGAAACTAAACCAAAAATTATATCAAAAATCATATAAAAAAGCCCTGAGATTAAGCAATTTGGTGTATTTAAACTGAAGAATATATTAAAAAAATCCAAACTGAAGAATATATTAAAGAAATCCTTTCAGAGGCCATAAGCATCTTGTGTGTGTATTTGTCCCCTCCCCTGTCACCCACGTAAGTGAGGTTACTTAGCCCTCTGCCTCAGGTGCCATTTTTTCAAATGCCCCGGTGCTCCTGACCCAGCATGCTGCTTCACTACAGTGGTACATACCTATCTTATACCAGAAATAACTAAAATGTGCTATTTGTGCTATTATTACCTAAAAAACATGTATTAATATTTGGAAAGCTTCACAGTCTGCAGATTTTTGTTATAAGTGGATACGGAGCATATGCTTGATCATGTTGTGTTGTATGTACCTGGAAATATAACAGAATCAGCTCATATTCTACTAACTGCTACTTATGTGATTTCTAAGAGCTTAAACTTAAGTTGCTAGCTTAAAACATACAGATTGTACTTTTAGATCAGGCGCTGAGTGAACTGTGCTTTTCTTGACTGTTCAAATGCTGAATTTAAACTTGAAATGCTGTTAATTGATTGGCGCTAACTCCAATGAGCTGCTTATGTGATTACCAGAGTCTAAAACTGAAGTCGCTAGCTTAATATAGTGACACTGCATTACTGGTTCTGTTACTAAGTAAATTGTGCTTTTTACTGGCTACATTGCTATATTAACTGTGAAGCTTTCCAAATATTAATACATCAGCGAACCAATCACATAAATACACAAAAACATACTCGGAGGCTCTAAATAAAAATCTACCTAAGCAACAGAGACCTCCAAAGCAGACATCCAAGCAAACGCTACCTCAAAACAAAACACATACAACACATAACCCACAAAGTCAGTGTGCCAAGCAGCCACAGCCCTTAAGGCTGAATAACACACCAGATACTCTTGTTATAGGTGACTCTATTGTCAGACACACTGATGTCCCGCTCACCAGGCTGAATAAAGAGAAGGTCACAGTGAGCTGCCTGTCAGGTGCTAGGATCCGCCACATAACGCAAGCACTCAGGTCACTCCAAAGCAAATACAAATATGACGCAGTCATTGTACATGCTGGTGTGAATGACCTGAGACGTACCTCCCTGGACTACATGAAAAGGGACATAGAGGAGCTCTCTGATCATGTAGCCCAGGCTGGTATGACCCTGACCTTGAGCAGCATCTTACCCTCACCTAGAATGATGCCACAGTACAAAGACAAAATGATCAATTTTAACAATTGGCTAAAATTTTGGTGTCATTCAAAGGGGATCCAGTGTCTGTCAGCCTGGGATGACATGCTCGACAAGCCACGTTGCTTCGCTAGGGACGGCTTGCACCTGTCACCACTGGGCTTTGGGATATTGGCAAAGGCTCTTGCCACCCCATAGTGCCTTTTAGGCAAGGCTCAAAAGTCAAACCCACCCCATAGAGAGCACAAGGAACAAGATACTAAGGGTAATGCTGCTAAGCCAGAAGTCTTAACCTCAAGATGCACCTCAAGCTCTCCTCAGTATGGAGAACATCGATATCTGTGCAGTGACAGAAACCTGGTTCAAGGCTCCAGAGAGCACCCCAGCACTACCAGGCTATACCTCATATCATGTTTTTCGGCCCCAAAACCCGGACCGAACCACAAAAGGAGGGGGAGTTTCCATATTTATCAAGGATATCCACACCTCCAGGTTAGTGGCATTGCACAGTATCGGAGACCATCCATGTGCAACTAACAGTGGGCAAGACTGCTTTTCAGTTTATAGCATCCTACAGACCACCCTCTCAAAGTCAGGAATCCCATTCGGCTTTCCTGAAAACATTGGAGAACATGAAGATCTCTCGAACACCATTATATTGGGACTTCAACTACCCAAACATTGACTGGAAGCACTACTCAAGCCCCAGCACCTTAGCCCAAAGATTCCTGGAAATTATAAACTCAAATGCTATGGAACAACTAGTCACCACTCCCACAAGAGGGACAACATACTAGACCTGATCATTACCAACATGGGGACTCTATGCTCCACACCAGAAGTATATCCCTCATTGGTAAGATCAGACCACAAATTAATTTCACTGGATGTCCACATCCCGACTCCACCCAGCCCAGAAAACCACAGTGAAAAACTTCTCAAAGCGAACTTCTCACTTCTCAAAACCGAAGTGGAATCCTTCAAGGCCACAGGGCCAGTGGAAACTACAGCCCAAACTGCAGAATCCTATATAAATGCATTCTACAAACATCTCCAGGAATGCATGGATCATGCTATCCCAAACAAAACCAAGACCCAATCATCCAAAGGCAGGCGTCCAGTCTGGTGGACCCCTGCCATAAATAAACTGTACAACAGAAGGAGGAAGCTACTACATGATAGAGCAAAATCCCTAATAGGAAGGCATCTCTGATCAGTACTAGCAAAAATTACAATCCCTCATAAAATCCTCCAAGGCCAGCTTCGAGAGAAAAATTGCACAGGACACCAAAGACAATCATAAGGCTTTTTTCAGTTATGTTAGAAACTTGGGATGCAACTCCCAGACTTGTTCTGAGTTGATTCTAAACGACAAAAAATACACTGAACCCACAGACATCGCCAATATCCTGGCAGACAGGTTCAGTGCGAACTTCTCCCCCCCCCCCCCCCAAAAACCAAATATCTTTCCCGGCCGAGGGGTGGCTCCCCAACATCTCCGATGCTCAGGTGAAAGCTGCCCTCTCCAAAGCAAAAAACACTGCTTCCATGGGACCAGATGGCATCCCAGGCTGCGTCCTACATGAACTACAAGAGGAACTAATCCCTCAAATAAAACAGCTATACAATCTCAGCCTCACTACAGGATATGTGCCCACAGAATGGCGTACAGCAACAGTGGTCCCACTCCATAAAGGTGGAGCATCTACGGACCCTGGAAACTATCGCCCCATAAGCCTGACTAGCTTAGTCTGCAAGGCTATGGAGAGGATCATCATGGAGCTCATAAACAAAGACATTGGGGACCTACAGACACTAGATCCTACCCAGTTCGGCTTTGTCAAGGGCAGATCCTGCCTTTTGAACCTGGTTGACTTCTTTGAAACAGTCACCAAAGCCATAGATGAAGGAAAGGTAGTTCACACAGCCTATCTGGACCTTGCAAAGGCATTTGACACAATACCCCACTCGGTTATCATAGATAAGCTATCCAGCTTAAATATAAACCCCTATGTCACAAGATGGGTCGCAAACTGGCTCAAAGACAGAACCCACAGAGTGAGAGTTGCTGGAGCCATGTCAGACTCAAAACTGGTCACAAGTGGCATCCCACAGGGTTCTGTCCTGGGACCACTCTTGTTTGGTATATACTTTTCCGAGGTACAGGCAAACGTGGGAGGACTATGGCTCACCAAGTTCGCAGCGACTGCAAACTGGCGCCATAATCAACTCTCGAGCTGACACAAACATCCTTCAAAAAGGTCTCACAGAGACAGATAACTGGTGCCAGCGCCATGGTTTAAAGCTAAATGCCAAAAAATGTATAGTCATACCCTTTGGCAAAAACAATGTGCCCACAAATTACCACATAGGCGAAACCCATTAAGTACAGAGAAAGTTATTAGAGACCTGGGGACCCAAGTTGATAGCAATCTCTCCTTTGAAAACCACATTGCCAAAGTGGTTAGAAAGACCTTCTACATAGCCCACCTCATCACGAAGGGTTTCACATCTAGATCAAGAGAGGTAATCATGCCCCTTTATTCATCCCTCATCAGGCCCATCATAGAATACAATGCCCCTTTTGGGATGTACCTTACCCGACACCTGCAGCAATTAGAAAGACCCCAAAAGTATCTCACCAAGAGGATCAAGGGTCTCAAACAGATGCCATATACTGCTCGGTTAAAAAAACTCCAGCTCTACTCAGTTGCATACCGCCTACTTTGAGGCGATCTATGCCTGACATACAAAGCTATGTCAAATCCAGAATTAATGGACATGCTCCACCTCAGTAAATCTAGATCCCTTAGAGCCACAGCCTCGAGGGACTTGAACCTCAGCACAGAAATAAATAGAACTTGCTGGAGGGACAGGTTCATAACCCAGAGGCTCCCTTCGCTCTGGAATAGAATTCCAGTTCATGTGAGGCAGAGCACCTCACTGAATCTCTTCAAGAAGAATCTCGACAAGTGGATGGGGGATCGTAGGTTTGTTCCAGGGATTACTCCTGTGTCACTATTAGACAGAGACACAGTAAACTAAACCTTAAAAAAGGGCACAGTATACTCAAATCAAGGGGTGGCGTAAGCCATACAGAATCGGGCTAGGCTTATAATTGCCCCAGGGCAGATAGCCTAGTATGAACCTATGAACCTATGAACCTATGTTTTACTTAACTGGCATTAACTCTTGAATAGTCATTGGGCTAAATAACTCAATTTTAAACTTTTTAGTGGAATAATATGCTCTGGACCATGGGATAACCCTTTAAATGCTGTTATGATTTATATATTGGGAAAACTTATTGCTACTTCCTAACAATGTACTAACAGTAAACTTACAACTTTCTGACTAGGTGCTATTCCCCACCAAGCTACCCTCAACCTGAAAAGGCTTGCAACATTGGAAGGACCTCACTGCTGAAACAGATATATGGAGAGTTATACTGTCCTGCCCCTCAGCAACCTACATTTAAAAGGTTATTATTGCTAAACAGTGTAAATTATTAATCCAAGCCCTGGGTCTACAGCACTGGTGGTGCCCCTAACACCGTATTAGTGAAATCCTACCAACAAGTAAATTTACAAAGTAAATATACCATCATAAAAGTACTTACCAGCAGAAGAAACAGGACAATTTGGTGAAACTAAACCAAAAATTATATCAAAAATCAGATCAAAAAGCCCTGAGATTAAGCAATTTGGTGCATTTAAACTGAAGAATATATTAAAAAATCCAAACTGAAGAATATATTAAAGAAGTCCTTTCAGAGGCCGTAAGCAACTTGTGTGTGTATTATTATCACCCTTGTAAAGCCATAAAATGCAATCCTAAAGACAAAGACGATATAAAACTTATAAACAAAATCCTAAAGCTTAGAGTATCCTGTCACTATAACCTTATAATACATGGGGACAATCATTCCAACCCTGGCCCACTTACACCCAATAACCTACACTCCCCTACCACAACCACCACAGTCAAGCTTCCCCTATGTACTCCCACTAGTTCCCTTCTAGCATTTCATCTAAATATTAGAAGCAGTTACAATAAAATTCCCAACCTACATGCCCTCCCAGCAACCCACTCCCCAGACATTGTGTCTGATGGAAACCTGGCTAAAACTTAGTACTACTGATAATGAGATACTACCTCCATGATATAATATTCACCGGTTAGACCGTACTAACCAAGTACTACTGATAATGAGATACTACCTCTAGGATATAATATTCACCGGTTAGACCGTACTAACCTAGTACTACTGATAATGAGATATACTTCCAGGGTATAATATGCACTGGTTAGAACACACTAACCTAGTACTACTAATAATGAGATACAACCACCAGGATATAATATGCACTGGTTAGAACATACTAACCTAGTACTACTGATAATGAGATACTACCTCCAGGATATAATATGCACTGGTTAGAACATACTAACCTAGTACTACTGATAATGAGATACTACCTCCAGGATATAATATACACCAGTTAGACCGTACTAACCTAGTACTACTGATAATGATATACTACCTCCAGGCTATAATATGCACTGGTTAGAACATACTAACCTAGTACTACTGATAATGAGATACTACCTCCAGGATATAATATTCACTGGTTAGACCATACTAACCTAGTACTACTGATAATGAGATACTACCTCCAGGATATAATATGCACTGGTTAGAACATACTAACCTAGTACTACTGATAATGAGATACTACCTCCAGGATATAATATTCACCGGTTAGACCATACTAACCTAGTACTACTGACAATGAGATACTACCTCCAGGATATAATATGCACTGGTTAGAACATACTAACCTAGTACTACTAATAATGAGATACTACCTCCAGGATATAATATTCACCGGTTAGAACATACTAACCTAGTACTACTGATAATGAGATACTACCTCCAGGATATAATATTCACCGGTTAGACCATACTAACCTAGTACTACTGATAATGAGATACTACCTCCAGGATATAATATTCACTGGTTAGACCATACTAACCTAGTACTACTGATAATGAGATACTACCTCCAGGATATAATATTCACTGGTTAGACCGTACTATCCTAGTACTACTGATAATGAGATACTACCTCCAGGATATAATATTCACCGGTTAGACCATACTAACCTAGTACTACTGATAATGAGATACTACCTCCAGGCTATAATATTCACTGGTTAGAACATACTAACCTAGTACTACTGATAATGAGATACTACCTCCAGGATATAATATTCACCGGTTAGACCATACTAACCTAGTACTACTGATAATGAGATATTACCTCCAGGATATAATATTTACTGGTTAGACCATACTAACCTAGTACTACTGATAATGAGATACTACCTCCAGGATATAATATGCACTGGTTAGAACATACTAACCTAGTACTACTGATAATGAGATACTACCTCCAGGATATAATATTCACCGGTTAGACCGTACTAACCTAGTACTACTGATAATGAGATACTACCTCCAGGATATAATATTCACCGGTTAGACCGTACTAACCTAGTACTACTGATAATGAGATACTACCTCCAGGATATAATATGCACTGGTTAGAACATACTAACCTAGTACTACTGATAATGAGATACTACCTCCAGGATATAATATTCACCGGTTAGAATGTACTAACCTAGTACTACTGATAATGAGATACTACCTCCAGGATATAATATTCACCGGTTAGACCGTACTAACCTAGTACTACTGATAATGAGATACTACCTCCAGGATATAATATGCACTGGTTAGAACATACTAACCTAGTACTACTAATAATGAGATAGTACCTCCAGGATATAATATTCACTAGTTAGAACATACTTACCTAGTACTACTGATAATGAGATACTACCTCCAGGATATAATATTCACTGGTTAGACCATACTAACCTAGTACTACTGATAATGAGATACTACCTCCAGGATATAATATTCACTGGTTAGACCGTACTAACCTAGTACTACTGATAATGAGATACTCCCTCCAGGATATAATATTCACTGGTTTGAACATACTAACCTAGTACTACTGAAAATGAGATACTCCCTCCAGGATATAATATGCACTGGTTAGACCATACTAACCTAGTACTACTGATAATGAGATACTACCTCCAGGATATAATATTCACTGGTTAGACCGTACTAACCTAGTACTACTGATAATGAGATACTACCTCCAGGATACAATATTCACCGGTTAGACCATACTAACCTAGTACTACTGATAATGAGATACTACCTCCAGGATATAATATTCACTGGTTAGACAGTACTAACCTAGTACTACTGATAATGAGATACTACCTCCAGGATATAATATTCACCGGTTAGACCGTACTAACCTAGTACTACTGATAATGAGATACTACCTCCAGGATATAATATGCACTGGTTAGAACATACTAACCTAGTACTACGGATAATGAGATACTACCTCCAGGATATAGTATTCACTGCTTAGACCGCACTAACCTAGTACTACTGATAATGAGATACTACCTCCAGGATATAATATTCACTGGTAAGACCGTACTAACCTAGTACTACTGATAATGAGATACTACCTCCAGGATAAAATATTCACTGGTTAGAACATACTAACCTAGTACTACTGATAATGAGATACTACCTCCAGGATATAATATTCACTGGTTAGACCGTACTAACCTAGTACTACTGATAATGAGATACTACCTCCAGGATATAATATTCACGGTTAG
>NC_056727.1:378551837-378592849 GCF_019279795.1 Protopterus annectens | reverse complement strand
AACTCCTGTAACCTCCTTCTCTCTTACCTATATCCCCTTGTCTTCCTCACTCAGATATAACCTCTAACTACACTTCTATCCACTCTACAACTCCTGTAACCTCCTTCTCTCTTACCTATATCACATTGTCTTCCTCAATCAGATTATGACTCCTGTAACCTCCTCCCCCCTTACCTATAACCCCTTGTCTTCCTCACTCAGATATAACTTCTAACTCAACTTCTATCCGCTCTATAATTCCTGTAACTTCCTTCTCCCTTACCTATATCCCCTTCCTCACTCAGGTATAACCTCTGACTACACTTTTATCCACTGTATAACTCCTGTAACCTCCTTCTCCCTTACCTATATCCCCTTGTCTTCCTCACTCAGATATAACCTCTAACTACACTTGTATCCACTCTATAACTCCTGTAACCTTCTACTCCCTAACCTATATACCCTTGTCTTCCTCACTCAGATATAATCACTAACTACACTTCTATCCCATCTATAATTCCTGTGACCTCCTCCTCCCTTACCTATATCCCCTTGTCTTCCTCACTCAGACATAACCTCTAACTGCACTTCTATCCACTCTATCACCCTTACCAATATCCCCTTCCTCACTCAGATATAACCTCTAACTACAGTTCTACCCACTGTATAACTCCTGTAACCTCCTCCTCCCTTACCTATATCCCCTTGTCTTCCTCACTCAGATATAACCTCTAACTACACTTCTATCACTCTAAAACTCCTGTAACCTCCTCCTCCCTTACCTATATCCCCTTGTCTTCCTCCCTCAGATATAACCTCTAACTACACTTCTGTCTACTCTATACCTCCTCTAACCTCTTCCTCCCTTAATGATAGCCCCTTGTCTTCCATACTCAGATATAACCTCTAACAGCACTTCTATCCTCTCTATAACTCCTGTAACCTCCTCCTCCCTTACCTATATCCCCTTGTCTTTGTCACTCAGATATAACCTCTAACTATACTTCCACGCAGTCTATAACTCCTGTAACCTCCTCCTCCTCCCTTACCTATACCCCTTGTTTTCCTCACTCTGATATAAACTGTATCTACACTTCTATCCACTTTATAAATCCTGTAACCTCCTTCTCCCTTACCTGTATCCCCTTGTCTTCCTCACTCAGATATAACCTCAAGCTACCCTTCTATCCACTCTATAACTTCTGTAACCTCCTCTTCCTCCCTTTCCTATATCCCCTTGTCTCCCTCACTCAGATATAACCTCTAACTACACTTCTATCCACTCTATAACTCCTGTAACCTCCTCCTCCCTTACCTATATCCCTCCCTCACTCAGATATAACCTTTAACTGCACTTCTTTCCACTCTATTACTCCTGTAACTTTCTCCCTTACCTATATCCTCTTGTCTTCATCAAATATAACCTCTATCTGCACTTCTCTCCAGTCTATAAGTCCTGTAACCTCCTTCTCCCTTACCTATATCCCCTTATCTTCCTCACTCAAATATAACCTCTAACTACAGTTCTATCCACTCTATACCTCCTGTAACCTTCTCCTCCCTTACCTATAGCCCCGTGTTTTCCTCACTCTGCTATAACCTCTAACTACAATGCTATCCACTCTATAACTCCTGTAACCTCTTTCTCCCTTACCTATATCCCTTGTCTTCCTCACTCAGATATAACATCTAACTACACTTATATACACTCGTTAACTCCTGTAACCTCTTCCTCCATTACCTATATCCTTTTGTATTCTACCCTTAGATAAAACCTCTAACTACACCTCTATCCACTCTATAACTCCGGTAACTTCCTTATCCCTTACCTTTAGCCCCTTGTCATCCTCACTCAGATGTAACCTCTAACTACACTTCTTTCCACTCTATAAGTCTTGTAACTGCCTTCTCCTTTACCTATAGCCCATTGTCTTCCTCACTAAGATACAACCTCTAACTACACTTCTATCCACTTTGTAACTCCTGCATCCTCCTCCTCCCTTACCTATAGCCCCTAGTCTTCCTCACTCAGATATAACATATAACTACATTTCTATCCACTCTATAACTCCTGCAATCTCTTCCTCCCTTACCTATATCCCCTTGTCTTCCTCACTCAGATATAACCACTAACTACACTTCTATCCACTCTATATCTCCTGTAACCTCCTCCTCCCTAATCTATATCCCCTTGTCTTCCTCACTCAGATATAACCTTGAACTACACTTCTATCACTCTATGACACCTGTAACCTCCTCCTATTTTGCCTATATCCCCTTGACTTCCTCAGTCAGGTAAATCCTCTAACTACACTTCTATCCACTCTATGCCTCCTGTAACGTCCTCCTCCCTAACCTATATCCCCTTGTTTTCCTCACTCAGATTTAATCTCTGACTGCACTTCTATCCACTCTATAACTCCTATAACCTCCTCCTCCCTTATCTATTTCCCCTTGTCTTCCTCACTCAGATATAACCTCTAACTACCCTTCTATCCACTCTATAACTCCTGTAACCTCCTTCTCCATTACCTACATCCCCTTGTCTTCCTCACTCAGATATAAACTCTAAATACACTTCTATCCACACTATACCTCCTCTAACCTCTTCCTCCCTTACCTATATCCCCCCTTGTCTTCCTCACTCAGATATAACCTCTAACTACACTTATATCCACTCTTTAACTCCTGTAACCTCTTCCTCCCTTACTTATATCCTTTTGTCTTCTTCACTCAGATATAACCTCTAACTACTCATCTATCCAGTCTCTAATGTCTGTAAACTCCATCTCCCTTACCTATACCCCTTGTCTTCCTCACTCAGATATAACCTCTAACTATACTTCTATCCACTCTGTAACTCCTGTATCCTCCTCGTCCTTTACCTATAGCCCCTAGCCTTCCTCACTCAGATATAACCTCTACCTACATTTCTATTTGCTCTATAAATCCTGAAAACTCCTCATCCTTTAACTATATACCCTTGTCTTACTCACTCAGATATAACCACTAACTACACTTCTATCCACTCTATATCTTCTCTAACCTCCTCCTCCCTTACCTATATCCCCCCTTGTCTTCCTCACTCAGATATACCCTCTAACTACACTTCTATCCGCTCTTTAACTCCTATAACCTCCTCCTCCCTTACCTATATACCCATGTCTTTCTAACTCAGATATAACCTCAAACTACATTTATATCCACTATATTACTCCTGTATCTTCCTTCTCCCTTACCTATATCTCATTGTCTTCCTCACTCAGATGTAACCTCTAACTACACTTCTATCCACTCTATAACTCCTGTAACCTCCTTCACCATTACCTATATCCCCTTGTCTTCCTCACTCAGATATAACCTCTAACTACACTTCTATCCACTCTATACCTCCTCTAACCTCTTCCTCCCTTACCTATACCCCCCCTTGTCTTCCTCACTCAGATATAACATCTAACTACACTTATATCCACTCTTTAACTCCTGTAACCTCTTCCTCCCTTACTTATATCCTTTTGTCTTCTTCACTCAGATATAACCTCTAACTACACCTCTATCCACTCTCTAATATCTGTAAACTCCATCTCCCTTACCTATAGCCCCTTGTCTTCCTCACTCAGATATAACATCTAACTATACTTCTATCCACTCTGTAACTCCTGTATCCTCCTCCTCCTCCTTAACCTATAGCCCCAAGCCTTCCTCACTCAGATATAACCTCTAACTACATTTCTATTCGCTATATAACTCCTGCAAACTCCTCCTCCTTTAACTATATACCCTTGTCTTCCTCACTGAGATATACCCTCTAACTACACTTCTATCCGCTCTTTAACGCCTATAACCTCCTCCTCTCTTACCTATATACCCTTGTCTTTCTCACTCAGATATAACCTCTAACTACACTTATATCCACTATATTACTCCTGTATCTTCCTTCTCCCTTACCTATATCTCATTGTCTTCCTCACTCAGATATAACCTCTAACTACACTTCTATCCACTCTATAAATGCTGGAACCTCCTTATCGCTTACCTATATCCCCTTCCTCACACAGATATTACCTCTAACTACACTTCTATCTACGCTATACCTCCTGTAACCTCCTTCTCCCTTACATATAGCCCCTTGTCTTCCTCACTAAGATATAATCTCTAACTGCACTTCTATCCACTCTATATCTCCTGTAACCTCCTTCTCCTGTACCTATATCCCCTTGTCTTCCTCACTCAGATATAACCTCTAACTACACTTCTATCCACTCTTTTACTCCTGTAACCTCCTCCCTTACCTATATCCTCTTGTCTTTCTCACTCAGATATAACCTCTAACTACACTTCTATCCACTCTATAACTCCTGTAACCTCCTCCTCTTTTACCTATATCCCCTTGTCTTCCTCACTAAGATATAACCTCTAACTACACTTCTATCCACTCTATACCTCCTGTAATCTCTTCCTCCCTTACCTATATCCCTTGTCTTCCTCACTCAGATATACCCTCTAACTGCATTTCTATCCACTCTATAACTAATGTAACCTCATCTTCCCTTACCTATATCCCCTTGTCTTCCTCACTCAGATATAACCTCTAACTACACTTCTATCCATTCTATTTCTCCTTTAACCTCCTCCTCCCTTACCTATATCCCCTTGTCTTCCTCACTCAGATATAACCTCTAACTACACTTCTATCCAATCTATAACTCCTCTAACCACCTCCTCCTTTACCTATATTCCATTGTCTTCCTCACTCAGATATAACTTTTAACAACACTTCTATCCACTCTTTACCTCCTGTAACCTCCTCCTCCCTTCCCTATATCCCCTTGTCTTCCTCATTCATATATAACCTCTAACTGCACTTCTGTCCACTCTATAACTCCTGTAACCTTCTCCTTTACATATATACCCTAGTCTTTCTCACTCAGATATAACCTCTAACTACACTTCTGTCCACTCTAAAACTCCTGTAACCTCCTCCTCTCTTACCTATATCCCTTTGTCTTCCACAATCACGTATAACCTCTAACTACACTACTATCCACTCTAAAACTCCTGTACCTTCTTCTCCCTTACCTATATCCACTTGTCTTCCTCACTCAGATATAACCTCTAACTACACTTCTATCCACTCTATAACTCCTGTAACCTCCTTCTCCCTTACCTATATCCCCTTGTCTTCCTCACTCAGATATAACCTCTAACTACACTTTTATCCACTCTATACCTCCTGTAACCTCCTCCCTTACCTATATCCCCTTGTCTTCCTCACTCAGATGTAACCTCTAACTACACTTCTATCCACTCTATAACTCCTGTAACCTCCTTCTCCCTTACCTATATCCACTTGTCTTCCTCACTCAAATATAACCTCTAACTACACTTCTATCCACTCTATTATTATTGTAACCTCCTCCTCCCTTACCTATATCCCCTTGTCTTCCTCACTCAGATATATCCTCTAACTGCACTTCTATCCACTCTATATTTCCTGTAACCTACTTCTCCCTTACCTATATCCCCTTCCTCATGCAGGTAAAACCACTAACTACACTTTTATCCACTCTATTATTCCTGTAACCTCATTCTCCCATACCTATATCCCCTTGTCTTCTTCACTCAGATATAACCTCTAACTACACTTCTATCCCTTCTATAACTCCTGTGACCTCCTCCTCCCTAACCTACATCCCTTTCTCTTCCTCACTCAGATATAACCTCTAACGCCCCTTCTGTCCACTCTATCTCCCTTACCTATATCCCCTTCCTCACTCAGATATAACCTCTAACTACACTTCCATCTGCTCTATAACTCCTGTAACCTCCTCCTCCCTTACCTATATCCCCTTATCTTCCTCACTCAGATATAACCTCTCACTACACTTCTATCCAATCTATAACTCCTGTAACCTCCTTTCTTACCAATAACCCATTGTCTTCCTCACTCAAATATAACCTCTAACTACAGTTCTATCCACTCTATACCTCCTGTAACCTTCTTCTCCCTTACCTATAGCCCCGTGTATTCCTCACTCTGCTATAACCTCTAACTACAATGCTATCCACTCTATAACTCCTGTAACCTCTTTCTCCCTTACCTATATCCCTTGTCTTCCTCACTCAGATATAACATCTAACTACACTTATATACACTCGTTAACTCCTGTAACCTCTTCCTCCATTACCTATATCCTTTTGTATTCTACCCTTAGATAAAACCTCTAACTACACCTCTGCCACTCTATAACTCCGGTAACTTCCTTATCCCGTACCTTTAGCCCCTTGTCTTCCTCACTCAGATGTAACCTCTAACTACACTTCTTTCCACTCTATAAGTCTTGTAACTGCCTTCTCCTTTACCTATAGCCCATTGTCTTCCTCGCTAAGATACAACCTCTAACTACACTTCTATCCACTGTGTAACTCCTGTATCCTCCTCCTCCCTTACTTATAGCCCCTAGTTTTCCTCACTCAGATAGAACATATAACTACATTTCTATCCACTCTATAACTCCTGCAACCTCCTCCTCCCTTACCTATATCCCCTTGTCTTCCTCACTCAGATATAACCACTAACTACACTTCTATCCACTCTATATCTCCTGTAACCTCCTCCTCCCTAACCTATATCCCCTTGTCTTCCTCACTCAGATATAACCTTGAAGTACACTTCTATCACTCTATGACTCCTGTAACCTCCTCCTATTTTACCTATATCCCCTTGACTTCCTCAGTCAGGTAAATCCTCTAACTACACTTCTATCCACTCTATGCCTCCTGTAACGTCCTCCTCCCTAACCTATATCCCCTTGTTTTCCTCACTCAGATTTAATCTCTAACTGCACTTCTATCCGCTCTGTAACTCCTATAACCTCCTCCTCCCTTACCTATATCCCCTTGTCTTTCTCACTTAGATATAACCTCTAACTACACTTCTATCCACTCTATAACTCCTGTAACCTCCTTCTCCATTACATATATCCCCTTGTCTTCCTCACTCAGATATAACCTCTAACTACACTTCTATCCACTCTATACCTCCTCTAACCTCCACCTCCCTTACCTATATCCCTTGTCTTCCTCACTCAGATATAACATCTAACAACACTTATATCCACTCTTTATCTCCTGTAACCTCTTCCCTCCATTACCTATATCCTTTTGTCTTCTTCACTCAGATATACCCTCTAACTGCACCTCAATCCACTCTCTAATGTCTGTAAACTCCATCTCCCTTACCTATAGCCCCTTGTCTTCCTCACTCAGATATAACCTCTAACTATACTTCTATCCACTCTGTAACTCCTGTATCCTCCTCCTCCTTTACCTATAGCACCTAGCCTTCCTCACTCAGATATAACCTCTAACTACATTTCTATTCGCTCTATAACTCCTGCAAACTCCTCATCCTTTAACTATATACCCTTGTCTTACTCACTCAGATATAACCACTAACTACACTTCTATCCACTCTATATCTCCTCTAACCTTCTCCTCCCTTACCTATATCCCCCCTTGTCTTCCTCACTCAGATATACCCTCTAACTACACTTCTATCCGCTCTTTAACTCATATAACCTCCTCCTCCCTTACCTATATACCCTTGTCTTTCTTACTCAGATAAAACCTCTAACTACACTTATATCCACTATATTACTCCTGTATCTTCCTTCTCCTTTACCTATATCTCATTGTCTTCCTCACCTCTAACTACACTTCTATCCGCTCTATAAATGCTGTAACCTCCTTCTCGCTTACCTATATCCCCTTCTTCACTCAGATATAACCTCTAGCTACACTTCTATCTACTCTATACCTCCTGTAACCTCCTTCTCCCTTACATATAGCCCCTTGTCTTCCTCACTAAGATATAATCTCTAACTGCACTTCTATCCACTCAATATCTCCTGTAACCTCCTTCTCCTGTACCTAAATCCCCTTGTCTTCCTCACTCAGATATAACCTCTAACTACACTTCTATCCACTCTTTTACTCCTGTAACCTCCTCCCTTACCTATATCCCTTGTCTTCCTCACTCAGATATAACATCTAACTACACTTATATACACTTGTTAACTCCTGTAACCTCTTCCTCCATTACCTATATCCTTTTGTATTATACCCTTAGATAAAACCTCTAACTACACCTCTATCCACTCTATAACGCTGGTAACTTCCTTATCCCTTACCTTTAGCCCCTTGTCTTCCTCACTCAGATGTAACCTCTAACTACACTTCTTTCCACTCTATAACTCCTGTAACTGCCTTCTTCTTTACCTATAGCCCATTGTCTTCCTCACTAAGATACAACCTCTAACTACACTTCTATCCACTGTGTAACTCCTGTATCCTCCTCCTCCCTTACCTATAGCCCCTAGTCTTACTCACTCAGATATAACATATAACTACATTTCTATCCACTCTATATCTCCTGCAACCTCCTCCTCCCTTACCTATATCCCCTTGTCTTCCTCACTCAGATATAACCTTGTACTACACTTCTATCACTCTATGACTCCTGTAACCTCCTCCTATTTTGCCTATATCCCCTTGACTTCCTCAGTCAGGTAAATCCTCTAACTACACGTCTATCCACTCTATGCCTCCTGTAACGTCCTCCTCCCTTACCTATAGCCCCTTGTCTTCCTCACTCAGATATAACCTCTAACTACACTACTATCCACTCTATATCTCCTGTAACCTCCTCCCTTACCTGTATCCCATTGTCTTCCTCACTCAGATATAATCTCTAACTTCACTTCTATCCACTCTATAACTCTTTTAACCTCCTCCTCCCTTACCTGTATCCCCTTGTTTTCCTCATTCACATATAACCTCTAACTACACTTCTATCCACTCTATATCTCCTGAAACCTACTCCTCCCTTACCTATATCCCCTTGTCTTCCTCACTCAGATATAACCTCTAACCACACTTCTATCCACTCAATAACTCCTGTAACCTTCTCCCTTACCTTTAATTCTTTGTCTTCCTCACTCAGATATAACCTCTAACTACACTTCTATCCACTCTATAACTCCTGTAACATTCTCCCTTACCTATATCCCCTTGTCTTCCTCACTCAGATATAACCTGTAACTACACTTCTATCCACTCTGTAACTCCTGTAACCTCCTCCTCTCTTACCTATAGCCCCTTGTCTTCCTCATTCAGATATAACCACTAACTACACTTCTATCCACTCTATAACTCCTGTAATCTCCTGCTCCTTTACCTATAGCCCCTTGTCTTCCTCACTCAGATATAACCTCTAACTATACTTTCATCCACTCTATAATTCCTGCATCCTCCTTCTCCCTTACCTATATCCCCTTGTCTTCCTCACTCAGATATACCCTCTAACTGCACTTCTATCCACTCTATAACTCTTGTAACCTCCTTCTCCCTCAACTATATCCCCTTGTCTTCCTCATTCAAATATACCTTCTAACTGCAGTTCTATCCATTCTATAACTCCTGTAACCTCCTTCTCCCTTACCTATATCCCCTTGTCTTCCTCACTCAGATATAATCTCTAACTACACTTCTATCCACTCTATAACTCCTGTAACCTCCTTCTCCCTTACCTATATCCCCTTGTCTTCCTCACTCAGATATACCCTCTAACTACACTTCAATCCACTCTATAACTCCTGTAACCTCCTTCTCCCTTACCTATACCCCTTGTCTTCCTCACAGCTGTAAACTCTATTCTATCAGATGACATATTAAATGTGCTGTAGAGGCTTAAGAAACTCTAAGACATGCTGTACTGCATTTTTACTTAATCTATTCTCTCATATATATTTTTGTTGATTAATCTCCCATGTATATAAATTGCTTTACTGACCTCTGCTAGACTGAAGAAGTTACATACAATCTGTATAGTCATTTTTTTCTTTGTTGTACTGGACGTATTAGTAAAAATGTAGTGCTGGTGCTTTGGTCCCCGGGCCTTGACTGAAAATGGACACTGTTGTCCAGTCGGACCATCCCGGTAAACAAATGTTAAATAAATAAAAATAAAATACTGCCAAAAGAAGATAATAAACATGTTGATTGACTCTTTCCAGTCACAGCTGTTGTCATTTCTCTCAATAACAGTGATTTCCTAATTTTCATTTTATTTATTCATTTAGTTGCTTGTTTACATATTTAATTTTTATTTCTTTATTTTATAAAGAGTAAATTATTTTGGATACCCTGATCGATTCAGTTTCCGAGAGAACAGCTGGTGCAACCCACTTCAATGGCTTAAGAGGATGTGACATATCCAGTATAACAAGCACAAGTTAGAGCAAGCCAGCCAAACTTCTGCATGTGCATTCAATGACATTTTGGGGAACTTGTGCAGAGTCTTAAGAATGTGGTTGGTGTATAGATAGATAGATAGATAGATAGATAGACAGATAGATACCTCGCAGGAGTCTTAGGCTTGATTTTTCACATGCTCCATTTTATTAGCTCTTTGATTCTGAGAAAGTCACTTAATGATAAATTGTTCCTAGGTTTCCCTGAAAACAGACTGCATGCCCAGGGGGCCTTTACAGCAATTAAGTTGTATTTATTCATTTTACTATTGCATATACCCAGGAACGCAGTCAGTTAGTCTAAATCAGCATCCCAGAAAGCTATAACAACAGACAGGTGGTCAGAATGTGGAATAAATTAGGCAGACATGACCAAAAGCTAGTCCATCAGGAAATTGCACTACAATAAAACATCTCTGCATTCCAACAGTGTTAAATAAATAAACAAACAAAAAAATAAAATGCATCATATTTATGTGTGCATGTACATATGCATGTGCATACTGAAGTTATAGATATTCACAGAAAGATGGCCATTGGTTGATGCATATATATTGGAAAATATATATTGGAAGTTTTCCACAGACCAATAGCCTTTTTTTTTAAATAATTTAGTTAATTATATACAGGTACCTGTGCAAATAAGGCAGTATCTTTCAAACAAGATAAGGTTTCATTGTTTAACAGACTGGACTGCAAATACTTCTTTGTCAGGTTTGCATTGCACTCTTTGTTGGTAGCTCTTCCTCTCTATGGATTCTTGTAGCTGGAACAATCTTCATGTTGTCTCCACTATAGTTAATTATTTCTCTCTCAAATTTATTGCCATGAATTACCAGACTCTTTTCACAAAGGACAAATGCTCTCTTCCCAGACTTTCCTTAGCCCTCTATTTTATAACACATCCAAAAAAATAATCTAAGAAACCTGGTCTTACCATTACAGTCATGTAACTTTCTGATCTTAAAGCAGTAGTTGCAACTTAGGAAAAAACTGGTTACCCTCTTTACAATGGATTCTTTATATCAGTACTATACATACAGTTTACAGATATGAACATTGTTTGTGCTACTATTTAAACACGTGAGTCAGGTTTACTCTTTTAGTGGGTAAGAACCACCATGATATTTTATAATTGACCTCCCAGCATGAAACTATCAGTTTCATCTCTATTTGATGGGCTGCACGTACAAAGCCAGCCATCTGCACTGATTGGTTAATTCTGGCTTTTTCTGAACTCAAACTTTAAATGGACTTGCAATGATAGGGCCTCCCTATTGAGCTTTGTATACTCAGCCTACTGTTTATGTATCCTCACTATGGAGCATAGTCCATTTCTAAGATGAATTATCTCCCTAACAAATAATCCACTAGGAAACCAAGTGTCCACTTGATGGCTAAGCACTCTTTTTCCAGCACAGCGTACCTAGTTGATAGGTTCACATGTTCATAAGTGGTTACTGGGCTATTGACCCAAAGGTCTTTATATGCCTAGCTATGTGTATGCAATATATTACTAGAGAAAACCAATATAAAGGATATTGCCTAAATTTGAGATCTTAATTAGCAATGACTGCCCATATCTAGGAGGGTCATAGATGAAATCCTGGGCAGGAACTTATGGTTTCCCATTCAGTCATCCAGGCTATGCTTAAACAGGGTCATAGAGGGGCTTTGTTTGATGTGAATTGGTAATATGTTCCAGAGGAGTGGCAACCTCTGAGAGACATATCTGTCTCTAGAGCAGGTTCTATTTATGTCACAGGCCAGGTTAAGTTCCCTGGAGTAAGTGACCCTTGCCCCATTTGACTTGTAGATGTGCAGCATTTCCATTAGGTTTGGATGTGAGATTGCTCTGCAGACCAGGCACAAGTCGCCTCTATGTAGTCTGTAGGCTGCTGAGTACAGTGACAGTGGCTTCCATCTGTCAGTGTATGACATGTGCTGGAGACCCTAAATTTTCTTAGTCAGAAATCTCTCTCGACTCTTAAATTGCTGCAGGTGCCTGGTAAAGTACATACCAAAGGGAGTATTGTACTCAGTTATTGGCCTGATGAGGGTTGAGTACAGGAGTGTTATGATCTCTTTCACTCTTATTTATTTTTTTTTATTTATTTACTGGGAGTCTGACATGGAACAAAGCCAGTATTCAGCAGAGGCCCAAGGAGAAATGCTCCACATGCATGTCTTTGTAATGTGGGAGAATACCGGCGCACCCAGAAGATACCCACACGAAAACAGAAAAGACATACAGACTGCACACAGAAGGTACTCCAGCCAAGAATCGAACTGAAGAACCTCTTGCTGTGAGGTGATAACACTACCACAGCACCACTGCACCATCCCCATCTTGAGGCAATGCCTTTGCTAATGTGGTGTGCAAAATAGAATGGCTTCCTTTCCACAGTAGACATGCGGTGGTCAAAGTTTAGGCTACAGTCAACTTGCATTCCCAAATCTCTCACTACTGAGTTGTTACTTAGGGTATAATTATTTATATGATAGTCTGCAGGGATATTGTTTTTACAGAATGGGATGATGATGCATTTTTTTGCTTTGAGTTTGAGTCCATGACTTCATTATCAGTCATCTATTTGTGTAAGTCCCTTTTGAAATATGTTGACAATGTTTGGGGCTTCAACGATTGCACCTAATTTTCAGTCGTCAGTTAACATAGTAAGCCACAGACCCTCTGTTTTGACCTGAACTTCTGAGAAGTATATTCCAAACAATAGGGGGCCCAGCATTGACCCCTGTAGAACTCCACTGGTGACAGGTCTGCTGTTTGAGGTAAAATCCCCAACTTTGAGTGTTATCTGTCGGTGAGCCAGTTAGCAACCCATCTGATGATATAATGGCTGATATTCAACTGGGGGAGTTTATCAATAATGCCAGAATGTGGGATTGTGTCAAAGGCCTTGGCTAGGTCAAGGTAGGCTGTATGCAAAGATTTACCTTCATCTATGGCTCTGGTGACATTTTCAAAGAAGTCCACTAGGTGTAACAGGCATGACCTGCCCTTGACAAAACCAAACTGTGTCAGGTCAAGGCTTTGGAGATCACCTATATCCTTATTTATAAGGCCCATGATGAGTTGTTCCATGGCCTTACAGATAAGGCTGATTAAGGGTATGGTTCTATAGTTCCTAGGGCCTGTTGTTGTATTGCCTTTATGAAAGGAGGTGACATTTGCTGTTTTCTACACAGTAGGGACAAAACCAGTACTCAGGTTGTGGTTGAAGAGAATACCTAATGGAGTTGCTAACTCATGTTTTAAACCATTTAACATGCAATCAATAGAGGCTGTGTTTTTGGCCTTGTTGAGAGTATTAATGACTTGCTCTTTGGACATGCAAGGTGGGGGAGATGTAGAGGGAATGCTTTGTGGAATGTTTGAAGGGGACGGGGGTGGTGAAATTTTCACCAAACCTATCAGTTAACAGCACCTAGCAACTGTTCTGCAACATGCTCAAGTGACCTGTATAGTACCAGGATCAAGCAACCTCTATAGTACTTAGAGCTGTAACTCTACAAAGTAGTTGTGTAAAATTACTTTTATTTTACACAATATAGCCTAATTATTTCTTTTTACTAAGTACTGCTAAATTAGTTACTTTTTAACTCATCTTCAAATACCACCAAAAATACTGCAACTATACATCTTCAGAGTCTACTACAGTAGTCTCCTTCCAATCCTTGAGTAGTGTGACCTCCCCACTATTCCATTCTCTGTCAATGTGGGTCAGTAGTTTGCTGACGCCCCATCTGAAGTCAGTCTGCTCACATTATGTATTCTAAAGCAATGTGACAACTGCCTTATGCTGACAGATTTGTCATTGTTTCTACTAATTGACAGAATATGTGAGAGATGTAAATGTTTAATATTTAAAAAAAAAACATGGAGGCCAATTATTCACATCCACTCACTACTGATGAGCATCATCAACCACTAAGCACCACTAGGCCCATAATTTAAAATGAAGCTTTAAAGAAACAAAATGCCAATGCCTTGTAGACCACACTCTAAAAGCACACAAGGCATCACTTATTCATTCTCCATGTGCATATAGTGCAAATTACACACCTCAACCAAGAGCCACCAGCAAAATGGGCCTAAGCCCCTAAGTCTCAATAAGCATGCTTCCGCACAGGTAAGTATTTCATCCATAAGTGATTACACACTTAAGTGTACAGGAGCCACTCTCACCAGACTAGACTAAAACAAAGAGAGGTGTAAGCCGCTTGTCCTTTGCCAATATCAATGTTGTGTCAAGGGCCTTAATATGACTATGACTATGACCTTGTGATGGTTCACATGGGAGTCAGTGAACTCAGGAACTGAATGCAGACAGACATGCTGGAACTTAGTATGCATGAGTAAAAGACAGGGAAGGCTCAGATTTTGAGTATTATCTTTTTTTCTACTCCCAGGACAATTTCTATTGTGGCACTAGATGTTTACAATGAAGTTTCTTGAGTCCAGACCATTTTGTTGTTTTTCCTCTACTGTTTAATAGTTGTGCTTTTAATATTTTTCATTCACCAAGAAGGATGCCTATGTATCATAAAAAGATAATTGGCTTCAACAATTGGTCGAGTAACTGGTATCATTATATGGGGTCCATCATGTGTTCTCCTGGGCAAATAAAAATGGCACAGAAGAGTTCCTGTTTCACCTGGGTGGTCTAGTCCTTTCATGGCAGGGGTTATGTATACTGGTCAAAGCATTTGCATCTACCATAGTGTTTTTCCTGTAAGCAGACACCTATACTGGACATTCTAACATAGCAAACTAAGACTCAAATTTGGACAACATTATTGTGGCACTACTTATTGCTAGACATCTAACTATAAATATGGCAGAACTTGAGACCCAGCTGCTGATTGACCACATTCAGAAGTGTGTAGTTACTAAGAAATATTTTCATTGCAATTACATCACTCTTTCTATACCAAGGTTTTGTGCCTGTCATGCAATTGTTTGTTTTTGTCAGAAGCACTATCATCTAATGTCCAAATTTCCACCAGAATAACATGGAACTCCTCTATATCCAAATCATCCTTAAAAAGTCCAGCTATTACTTCACTGTTGGCTACAGGCTTCCATCAATATCCTGCAAAAAATAATGGAAATTACATTATCACAATTGAATCATAAAATATCAGGCAAAATACCTTCTTATAAAGGGAATCCTATTACTCAAGGAGTGACTGACACTTTTCTCCTATGAAAATGGACATGCTCAGCATATCTTAGATGTTGCTAATACCAATGCTCATAAGAAAATTGCAAAAGTGCTCACAAGAGACAATAACATATTTCACCTGCTCCTTACCAGCCTAGCTCCTGCCTGTACCCCACCCTACAACTACTCATCCCTGGTTAAATCTGATTACAAATTAGTCATAGTTTCTGTAGGACTAACAGTTCCACCCCACAAGCAAATGAGAACAAGTTTTGGGTATTTTTCAAGCAAACATACTTAAGTTTGCAGAAAACCTAGACAAAATTACCAACAATACCCAGCAAATGGACTCAGTTGAGAGGGCTAAAACAATCACCTCTAAGTTTTACCAGTGCCTAAAGAGCTACAAAGAAATGTTAGTATCTGTCCAACCTAAAAATAATGGTAAATTCTAGAATAAAACTTACTGGTGGAACTCCCCTTCTAATAAACTGTAGTCAAAGAAGGAAAATATTGAAATGTAAGAAAGCCCCATCTCCCTACCACAAGACCACAATGAAGTGTACCAGCAAGGGGCATAAAAGCACTGCAGCAAAATGTACAGCATTTAATATATCAAACAGAAATATACCTTTTTAATTTTGTCTACAATTAAGGAACAATGCTTTGCAATGCATTGCGCTCACCAATAATAATATCTCACATTCTAATGCCAAGGATGTAACTTACTGTCTGTATATATATATATATATATATATATATATATATATATATATATATGTATTAGAAAGGAAATGTTGTGCAAACTTTATTTCACCTACTCACACTGCTGCACCCACTATGAAAATTTTGATACCACTGAAATCACCCTTGAACATTCATTAAAACTGATGTCAAAGGTTAAAAATAATACTTCATGGGGACCATAAAAAATTCCAGGCTGAATTCAGCCACAGTGACTCCCCTACACAAGGGTGACCCTGCTATAGTCCCAGGTAATTATAAGCCCATCAGTACTACTGGCTTGTATGCAAAACTATGAAACATATCCTACTAGAACTCAATTATGCAGACTTAGGTGACTTAAATGATTTACTAGGCTCCTGAACTTAATAAGCTTGTTTGGAAAGGTTAAGAAGGCTGTGGCAAGAGGTCACTGCAAGCATGCTGTTTACTTCAATGAAGTAAAGGCTTTGACACTGTCTCCCACACAGGTAAAACTGAAAAATTAGACAAAATTAATGATAAATCCTACATTTTCCTCCAGAATGCTTTAATGTAAACTGTAAATTTGCAAAGCATCCTAAGCTGTGATGGTTAATAATTCATTCTCTGAAAATAAATTGTGACTAGTGGAGTACCAAAAGGATCAGTGCTGAGCCCTCTCCAGTCTGGCATTAATTTTGCAGATATACTGCCTAATATTTCAGAAATATGGTTGACCACATTTGCTGATGAATGCAAGCTGGACAGGGTAATCTACTCACCATTGAAGCAGAACAGTTCCACCAAGGACTAGAATATTCACGGTTTCACTTCATAATCTTGAATTACTGAAATCTCAAAATTCAGTAACCCAAGACTATGAAGTCGAGCCATTCACAACACCGAAACTCACAATTCCGAATCACACAGTCACGAACATACATACCCCATACACCAGTTAACATACACACCATTCCACCCACTGCACACAGACCCCCCCCCCACTTATATATACCAACTCCGAGGTTGCACATAACATAAACAAAAACAAACCACACACCATGCCATCCTCCACTTGCTCCCTCACAAACACACATCACACATCCAGAAACACCAACAAATCCAACACTCACACTCACACTTACACCTCCCTACCCTTATCCCACACACATAACGTACAAAAACACAAACACTCACTTATCTGCAATTTCAGGAACCATAACACTACACATGACGTACCGAAAATGCATAAGCGTGGATTCGAGATATTCAAATTTGCTCTTATGCACTTTCGGCATTCTGGTTTTCAGCTTCATAGTCTCAGGTTACTGAATTTCAAGATTTCAGTAATTTGAGATTATGAAGTGAAACCGACTATTCACATACCTGGTTTATCAAAGATGGTTTTAAGCTAAATGAAAAAAAATTGTAGCGTAGTGTTCAATAAAATCTGCTCTCACTGCATATGTTATAATTAGTACTCTTCTTCAGAGATGTTCATAACAGACCTGTGACCTTATGCAGACAACTCTCATTTTCTCTTAATTGTCATTCATGTCAACACCAATGGTCTTCTATCTAGCCTAGTAAATTTTCAAGGGAACATCTTCAAGTTTCAGGGAAGTAATTTTATCAGAGCCATCTTCTCTTATCTCTCCCATCACTGAATACAAAGTGCTGAATTTATAAAAACCTTTGCTGTATCGTACCATGGAAAAATTTATGATGGACTGGGATGAGCAGGATATGTCAGATTCAGGAAACATACTAACATGACATGCCTGGCAGCAAACCATACCTCTCAACCTGGAAACATCAAAAATCTGGACAAGGCCCATGAAAAATAAATCTGTACGCTGATTAATATAAAATGTCATACATAATTACTTAACCCCATCCACTCCAATGGAATTGTGGGATATTAACTTTCAAACACAAACTGAAGAATAGACAACTAAAATATGGCACCAGAGTCCCCCTGCAGCCATTCTAATTTCCCATTACCTGGCTATTTCACCCCATTTACCATAAACACTAATGTGTGCATACTGCTTTACGTCTACAATGATTATTTGGATTTTATTTTTACATTTTATAGCACAATACACAAACACTAATAGATATCTGCTAAACAAAGCAATACTGTCTCACAATGAAAATAGACTTGGCATTAAAACTTCTCTGCCCTTGAAACTCACATTCATTGAAACAGCATTGAAACCCACACCACATCCAAAGAAAATGCATCTGGCCAGTGGTGGATAAAGATTACCTTTGGGCTGTTTTCAAATCATATGGGCACACAAAACAAGAAGCATACATGTGCTCCTTGATACACCTTCCTGAATTTATTAAATTATATTACTTGTATAATACAGCACACTTGCTAGACTTAGAGTGCATTTTAAATTTATTATTTGAACATTTTTCCAGTAGGCAATGAAACAAAATGCACGAACCATTAATGACAAAACTGCCCAATTCAGAACATTTCCATCATAAAAGTCTACTTCCACACACAACCGCATTTTAAATTTATTGTTTGAACATTTTTCTAGTAGGCAATGAAACAAAATGCATAAACCAATAATACCAAAACTGCAAGCCCAATTCAGAACACTTCCATCATAAAAGTCTACTTACACACACACACACACAGACACACTATATATATATATATATATATATATATATATATATATATATATATATATAATGACAGTAGTGTAAGCCATAGGCATCTTTCACAGCTTCTTGCCCTTATTTTCAATTTCAGTTTTTTTTTTGGAGGGGACAAAAGACCAAAAAAACAGGGACATATTTTAAATATTGCTTGTATAATTTTGGAAAGTTGTTAGAATAAAATGTGATGTTATCACCATACATTTCACTGCCAAGTCTTGAACCTAGGACCCTGTGCACTACTACAGTCAGAGCAACATACCATTATGCCAAATCAGCAGTTTCCCGACAAATAGGAAGACTGAAACTTAAATGGCTATCATTTAGTGAATTCATTTCTCACTTCTCACTATAGCTCTCAACATCTTAGCACAAAAAACCTGGACAAAGCCAATAATGGGGGAATACAGCCCCCAAATAGGGACAGATTTCAAATACTGATCTTATAAACTTAGAAAATTGCTAAAATAGAAGTTTTTGTATTACCATTTATTTTCTGAAAAATATGAAGTCTGAAATTCAAATGCCTGTCATTATTTAGTGATTTCAATCCTTCAGTGATTTGTCACAAAAATCCTGAAAACTGCAGATTTTTATGAGGAGCAGAGCAAAAGTATGAGGCATAAATTCAAATGTGGTAGTGGCTAAGGATGTTAGGCTCCCTTTACCTGTACCTAATGTACAGGGCTTGAACCTGAGTACCTCTAACCACCAGGTGTATTCACCTGGGGTGTTTACTCATACACACACACACACACACACACACACACACACACACACACACACACACACACAAAGAGGCAGTTAGTCCAGTAAGTTTATAACAGCAATATTTAAAATATGTCCCAGTTTTGGGGCATTTGTAATATTTCTGTTACTCAGAAAATGCATGCTAACATAGATACAGTTATTCCAGCAATTTTCAGGTTTATAACAGCAAAATTTAAAATCTGTCTCTACTTTTGTGCCCTTGTAATCTCTCTCTCCCTCTCACAGACACAGACATGCCCATGGAAACAGAAATAGATCCATTTATTCCAGCATTTTTTTTAAGTTCATAAGAGCTACAATTTAAAATCTATCCCTGATTTTTGGGCTTTGTAATCTCTCTCTATCTCTCCCTTTCTCTCTGTGTCTCAACACACACACACACACACACACACACACACACACACACACACACACACACACACACACACACACACACACACACACACACACACACACACACAAAATGCATGCTAATATAGATCCAGATATTCCAGACACACACACACACACACACACACACACACACACACACACACACACACACACACACACACACACACACACACACACACACCAGTTCAGATACCTGAAGCAGCTGCAGAAGTCATTTTCTTCAAAACCAGGCCAGACGACAATCCACACACAGCACTGCAATCATTTCCTTAGCTCTGCAGCAGTACCCTTCCCACATGCAGATCATTTCCAAATTCCTTAGCTATGCAGCAATACCCTTCCTGCTCACAGACCATTCAAACAGAAGGAGGCAGCCAGCTGAAAATGCAGCCGCACATGAGTGCTTCAGCTCAATTCCAACAGGTTGATGGAGCTGACGTCATCGCTCACGTGATGCCAACAAAAGGCAGAAAAGAAAATAAATCTTAAAAAAAAGCTGGGAAAAAGTCAGAATTCAAGGGGTGCCACTCAGGAATCATGGCACCCGATTATTTGACCCCAAGACTCAGATAAAACCGAGTAATTCGGTACTGTTGGAAGGTATGCAGGAAAACAAGGCACAACCAAGATATATGCTAATGACCATATAATGAGCTGTGCTGTATGCTAATGAAGTAAAAAAAAAAAGATGATGTAGTAATTCAGAAGCATATAAATGATGCTTGACCAAGCCATACCCACATTTAAATTGAGCATGACCATATGCTCAGGTTCAGGCAGAGGATAAATCACTAATATGTTGAGGGGTTTCTGCATCAATTGTAAACTTGTATTGGCAAGAAGCTCTCATAGTAGCCTCTGCTGCCCATGATGTGCAATATCATCTCCAACTCTCCAACAGCATTTAACATTCCTTGGGCTATATGATACTGACACACTGGACTGCTGCCATATTGACAGGGACAAAATGTAGCAAACAGTAATACGTCAGCTTTATCTGCAATATGGTGGGAGTTGTGGAGTACCCATCTCATTAGATATTAAGGTAGGTGTGGCTTTACACATATTAGCTACAAGAGCCGGTCAGTGACTAACTGGGACACAGTGAGAGTATCTCAGGCATCCACCTTGAGAGTACTCAACGAGTTCCATGGTGCTAGTTTTGAGCATATGAGTGATCATACGCAGTTCCCATGTATCCCAGAGGAGAGTGCCAACATCACATGAAATTTCTGTGCTATAGCCCATTTCCCTGAAGCACTGTGGGCATAGATTGCACACTAATCAAAATAAAGGTCCCGCCTAATGCACTGGGAATAATGTACATGAACCATGAAGGATATCACTTTATCAGCTGCTAGGAAGTCTATAATGCTCAAGGTATTATCACTGTGTGTGTGCAGACCATCTAGGAGGTTTCTGTGATGTAAACATATGGCACATATGAGACCTTTACCAACACTTTGCGAGGGATCAATTCTTTTAGTGTAAAAACTCTTTTAATCACTATTCATCAGAACTTCATCAGAAAAACAAAGAGCAACCATGAACTCACTATTTAAATACTAAAATCATTAAGCTGAAACCAATCAAGCCTAACAATTTACAATTAAAGTGAACCACACCACTCATCAATTAAAAAAGAGCTTGTTAAATACATATAAAAAATATATGTGTAAAACACAAGTATTATTTAATATTTATCTTTCTGTTTTTTAAAAAAAACATTTAATGTTGACTGTGTTGTTCAAACCGGGATGCGTATAAGAGGCACGTCTAAGTTGCCACTCTGCCTCTGTGAGTTCATGGTTGCTCTTTGTTTTTCTGATGAAGTCATTCTGCCGAATAGTGATTAAAAGAGTTTTTACACTAAAAGATTTGGTCTTCTGCTGGTTCCATTGGTGTTTTACTTATTTGTTTGCCTTGGATAACACCTTTTGCCATTCGGCTGCTGCTGTTCTTGTTTACAACTTAGTGAGGAATGACTTACCACAGGAACATCTAGGGTTGATGCAGTATATGCTCATGAACATTGACTCATGACCTCAGTGAGTAATTCACATAACCCAACAGAGCAAGTTTACAACATTGCCCTATTACAAACCAGAAATATGAGTTTGTGCTGCTAAAGTCATGATTTCACTGGATAGTCTGGTGGAGTTCTGCTGTATGATCCCACCACATATGCAAAAATTCTAACTCTTTCTATCATTCTACATTACATAATAGTGAAGAAGCAGATAGAACAGGGTAGAGGTTTAAGGGACCACAGTTCTCAGTACCATATGCAGTGGCAGTTGAGACAAATGATAAAGCAAAGGAGAAGCCAGTAGAAGGGGGGGTGACCATACCAGATGGAAGTGGACCAAATAGGCCATGGAAATAGCTAAGAGGCAGTGGAGTACGTATAGCTTTACTACATAATCATATAAAGGCTAACAGATATAGACTGTAAACATGATGTATACAAATCACCACACTGTACTTTCCCAAACATATGCTGGCCACTCTGTACATTAGGCAGAGGCAGCCCAAGTCAGAATGTGCAAAGGTCACAGCACTCTCATCATAAGTTGCAGTGGTAGGGAATGGTGCTTAACTCCATTTCCTGCTATGTATTGATCTACATTAGTAGCAAATATGATTCCATCTTGGTTAAACAGGATGATGCCCTGGTGCTGAATGATACCATGGAGTTCATCCATGTCCAAGTCTCCACAGACAAGGTTCCTTATCATGTCATGGCTAGTGACAAGTCACTCTCTATGACCCATAAAGCTCACGGTTTTTACTTATACCTATTAGAGGTGCTCACCATCCAACCAAATACCCTGTTTCTGGGAGTCTTTAACTACCCCTCTATAGTCTGGGAAACACACTGCCTCTAACTCTCAGGCACAGTGTTTCCTGGACTTTATCAACATGAACAGCCTGGAACAGATGGTGTGCACCCCAACCATAGGATCAAACATGCTGGCCCTAGTGCTTACCAACTTGGGAGAGCTCTCTGATTCAACTAAGCAAGAATCTAAGAAGTCTAATAAAGTTCAACAAGGCCAGTTACAAGGTCAGGATAGCCACCTAGTCTAAGGAAAACCACAAAGACTTCTTCAGCCATAGCAGGAACCTTAAATGTAATATTCAGCAGTGTCCAGAACAGGTCATAAATGGCACAACTTTCACTGACCAGGGTGACATAATGAATCTACTGGCTGATAAATTTAGCTCTAACCTCACCCCCACTACCCCCTGTGAAATTCCTTCTAGCATATCCTCACCACCACCGGCTATCAACAGTTGGTCCTGATGGCACTCACTAAGGCTAAAAACACTGCTTCACTAGGCTAATATGCAAAGCCATGGAACAAATTATCAGAGAAATGATCAAGAGGGACATTGACAATCTACGGATACAGGACCCTTCCCAGTTTGCCTTTGTTAAGGAAAGGTATTGCTTACTTAACCTGGTAGACTTCTTCAAGAGGGTTATCAAGGCTATGGATGATGGGAAAATGGTGCAGATCACCTACCTTGACTGAGCCAAGGTTTTAATTACAATACTCTACTCAGGTATTATTGACAACACAATTCAATACAATACCACACCCAAGTATCATTGACAAACTCTCAGAACTAGGAATAAGTCCCTGCATAACGTATTGGATTGTTTGCTGGCTCACAGATAGGACCCAAGGAGTCAGGATCATTGAGACCACCTCCACCAAGACACTGGTCACCAGTGAAGTGGCCCAGAGCTCTCTGCTGGGCTCACTCCTGTATGGGATCTAATTCTCAGAAGTTAAGGCTAATGTTAAAGGCCACTGGCTCACCAAGTTTGCAGATGACTGTAAATTGGGAGCTGTCATAGATTCCCTTCATGAAACTGTCATTCTACAGGAGCATCTAACACAAACAAATAACTTTTGCCAAAGCAATGGATTAAAACTCATCTTGAAGAACTGCATTATAGTGCCCTTTGGGAAATCATCCAACCAAGCCACTTACTCCACAAATAACACCTTTAAGAGTTGACCTGGAAGTTAGGGATCTCAGAACATATGTAGATAGTAATCTGGCCTTTGTCCAACACTTTCCAAAGATAGCAAGAAAAGCAATATATGTCGCTCAACTCATAAGTAAAGGTATGGCATCCACATCTAAGAAAGTTACGGTACCACTCTACTCAGCCCTTATCAGACACATCATTGAGTACAATGTCCCCTTTGACATAAAACTAACCAGGCATTTGCTTCAGTTGGAATGCCCATAAAGGTTCTTCACCAGGAGAATCCAGAGTATGAATACCCTGTCCTACATAGATCACATTAAGGCTCTATCTCTATACTCATTCTCCTACAGGTTACTGAGAGGTGATCTATGCCTAGCATGTAAGGCATCCGCTGATCCATCTCTGATGGATCTCTTGCACATCTGGAAAAAAACTGCACCAGAAACACTAGATCCAAGGATCGGAACGTTGCCTGTGACATAAATAGTACCTGCTGGAGGACTGATATGTGTCGCAAAAGGGACTCCACACTATGAAGTAAGTTCCCCATCCATGTGAAGCAGAGTTCATTTATTTTATTTATTTTTACATTTGTTTAAAAGTCAGAATGGGCCAGAAAGTGCCCATTTTCAGCAGATGCCCGGGGAGAAAAGCTCAACAATCACAATATTTCAAAACTCAAGTACATATATTTTCAATCACAAAGTGTCATGTTATATTACAAAACATCAAGTACAAATATTTTAAATCACAGACTGTCATGTTATACTACAAAACATAAGAATGAAAAAATGTAATGAGAAAAACATAGAACATATGTTTCATAGTGGAGTGCAATAAAAAACAATAACAAGTTGAAAAGAATATATGAGAAAAAGTTCATTAGTCATATTATTTGTTACATAGATTAGTATGCAATAAATAAGACCTGAGACAATTATAATAAGATATTTAGCGATATCAGAGATTACCTGATTAAAGATAGTGAGGTAAAACTGAGTGATGCCGTAGTATGACAGATGTGTTCATATTATGGTTATAAAAGGAAAAAGAAAGAAGGATGGGGAGAAAGAGATTTCAAGACTACAGGGTAAGGTGGCTTCAGGTAGCTTAGATGAGGAGGGAGGAAAGAGAAAGAGGTATAGAAAGGTCTTCAGAGATAAATTAAATAAGGTAAGGTAGTGGACAAAGCAAAAAGGAGTAGAGTAGGAGGCTGAAGAGGATTGTGAAGTGGGATCTAGGTTGAAGAAGGTGAGCAAAATATAGTGATTAAATTCAGCCAGGATTAACACAGGAGCAGGCCCAAAATTTTGTAAGGTATTCTTTTAGGGAGAATTCAAAGGTGGGTAAGTTAGAAATAGTTTTGGTGGTCAGAGGAAAGGAGTTCCATTTCTTTAAGGCTGACTATGAGTTTAGGCTTTGTCCAAGGGATTTATTTAGTTTATTTATGGTGAGCAGTTGTTTGTCTTCCAATCTAAGACTTCTTTTTGGAAAATACATGTTGATTAAAGGGGTAAGAGCTGGGCAGGCTAATGGTGTTTGTATGATTTTATGTACTGTTGTAAGTTGAATATAGGAGAGGTGGAGAGGTTCATTCCTGACTCCATTCAAACAAATCCTTGATCATTGGATGGGAAATCTTAAATTCACCCCTGGTCTGGCCCCTATGTCCCTGATGGACAGAAGTTGACAGTAAGTAAATTAATCCCCAACTGATGTACCCTACCAACATAATCCTTAGCTACCTCCTTACTAGCATATCCCCAAAATATAGGCATCCAAGGTACTCAGGGACAAAACTAGGTTGGGTTGCACAGCTAGGGTTATAAAGACCCTGGTGGTCATTAGCCTAGTATAAACCTATGAACCCATGATCCTCTAAACTACAGAACTATACATTAGCTAAGCAGATATAGAAAAGAAAAACATGATGCATATAAATACACCAGAATATGCTTGCACATGTATAGGCTTGCCACTCTTTGCATCAGACATAGGCAGCCCAAAGTCACCATATTGACAGGGTACAATACAGTACTCTGTACAGTAATCTGGGGAAGGTTGCTTTACTAAAGATCTATGCAACAGCTAAGCAGATACAGACAAGTAAAATGATGCATACAAAGACACCAAACTGTGCTTACCCATGTGAATATTGTCCACTCTGTGCATCAGAGATAGACAACCCAAAGTTACAAAGTTTGCAGAGAAGCTCACAATTATCACCATGACAGGATAGCTAGCATTCAGATGAATTTAACAGATGAGAACACTTAACAGAGAAAAAAAAAACAGATGAGACTGAATTTCTTCCAATATCACTGATACGCTCTAGATTGCTGTAGTAACAGAGCATGCCACAGAAGTAGTGGGAGTAAAGATGATTGGAATAAGAATAACACATTTATAGAGAATGGAAGAGATTATAGCAGGATAAACAAAATGCACATTTGTGAGTTTGAACCCCAGACAGTTCAAGAATATATTCACAAGAATAATGTATTAGCAATGCATGTTAATGGTGCACACATGAAAAAAGTGGCTGAAAAATGCATTTCAAGGAAACATGATAATAGATATTAGAGTAAATAAAATGTACACACCTGAGTTCAGACTACAGAGATTTCACATCGTGATTGCAAATTCACTGTCATAACTAAGATATGCCACATAAGAAAGTGGTCTGAAAGAGCTGTGCATACACATACAAATGAAGTTAAAAATAATACTGCAGACTATAAAATCAACAGAGAAAAATAACATAACACAGGGGTGGAGCAAAAGTCACTGTTCACTGTGCAAATCACTGCATGCTTTTAGTGAGGTAAGGACTCTGTCAGATGATCATATCATGTTACCATTATTAGTACATCATTATAACAATTGTCTCCATTCCATCACAGATTTAAACCCATCTCCCTCACAGCCTCTTGACTTGTGTAGTAGCTGCTGACACAACAGAAATAATTATTCGGCAATTGTTAGTGCACACAACTGAAGGGAATGTTACAGACTAATGGAAAACTGACAAATTAACATTATGAAGCGGCCACTAGCAATCAATGGATCACAAGCCACAGCATACCTTATTGGCAATTTGAACATCACATCAGGAGTACATTAAACCACATAAGCTATCACAGTTGAAATAATAAATATCTAGTCATGTCTATATCAGTAATGCTTTCTTTAAATCAATGAGGCTAAGATCATTTGCTCGATGGCCAGCATATTAATGCAGCCAAAGGCATTTTCATCAGTTATTGCCATAGATATGAGAACTGATACTTTCAAACTTTGACAAAGTGATGCTGCTCTCAGCTGACTTACATTTTTTATACTAGTGACATATTAAAATGTTTTTATCTGTGTAACTCTGTTTGGTATTTGGAGGCCCCTACTTCTGGATTCTGCTTGGTGTTTTTCAAGTGAGTGTTTATTAAGCCATTATCGCATGCCAGCAACGATACTGATACAATGTAAGGTGCACTGGATTGAACCTATTGCCTGTCATATACAGGCACAAACACTGGCGATGATATCCCATCAAATGTATTCTTTCTGACAACTGCTGTATAGGTGCTTTTATAGCATCAGTAGTCAGTGCATAAGTCCAAAAAACATGAGATAGGCAGGCAAGAGTTTCAATGCAGTGCAGCTAACATTGTATCAGTTCATTCCCATGAAGAGCAACATAATAATGCAGCTGTAGGCACATTGTAATCAGTTTTTGACATAGGATGTGAAGTGTCCCTTACTGTTGTCTAAATAAGAGTAGCCATGCTGCTCGATGCCAAGCATTGCACAAAGGCAAAGAGTCATTTGTTTTTACGTTAAAAAAAACTCTGTTGTCCTTGTGTGTGATGTGATAAATACATTAAGATGATATGTCATGGTAGGGAATGATATATATTTCTATAAGAACAATGCAAGGTACGCATTAGTGGAAAAGAAATTATGACGGACTAATTGATATAATCCAGTTCAATCCTGCATCAGGTGAAGACACAGAGAAGCTTATATTGCATATGTCTGACAACTCACGGATGAAAGAAATATTCAAAAGTGAAATCCCAAAGGTGATGATACAGGGATTGGCCAGGATGGTGGTGAGTAGCAGTGCCATATATAACACACGGGACTGTAATCCATGCATCTATAACTGATTTCCTCCATATCAGTGCAGTATCCAGTGTTGCAAGTAAGGCCTGTTTGTATGTGCTCATTGGTGAGAAATAGAAGTTAAACATATACAATTTGCAGAGTCATAACAGGAAACAAATACAAAGAATTTCATTATGTATTTTTACATTATTCTGCAAATGTCATATGTCATACTTTTACATGTAGAATGGAAAACAGTAGCAGCTATCATTGTGAGTGTGTGTGTGTGTGTGCATGCGTGTGTGTGTGTGTGTGTGTGTGTGTGTGTGTGTGTGTGTGTGTGTGAGTGTGCGTGTGTGTATATATATATATATATATATATATATATATATATATATATATATATATATATATATAATATATAGAACTTTTTTATAAGTACATTGGAAATATTATGTGACAATAACATAAAGTTTTGTGACTAAGTGGAGCACATCAGTTGTATAATATGCACATATAGGTTGTTGTTATTGTTGTTGTGTCTTTCGGCTTTTCCCGGTTAGGGGTCGCCACAGCGGAACTCCGGTCCGCTAATGATTGGCAGTAGATTTTTACATGCCGAGTTGCCATCTCTGACGTACAACCTTCAACGAAGGTATGCCCATTCATGCATGTCTCCACACAGAAGACGCGGTAGCTGAGAATCGAACAGGACAACATCATACTGTGAGGCGACAACGCTACCGCAGCACCACCACTGCATACACAGGTGAAGTGGAGAATTATGTCTCTCTCTCTCTCTCTCTCTCTGCAAAGTAGAGGGGATTACTGTTGTTCCACTTCATTCATATTCAGTGTTAACTCTTAGCCTAGAGGTTTAATCTGTAGCTATAAGTGCTAGTCATATATCTTTGAAATCATTTCAGCAATAGCTGTTTGGCTGGCTGCTTTATACCTAAAATCAACTGCATTACAAGCTGGGATAAGTACAAACTTGCAGTGTTAAAGATAGTATTGCATTTTAGGTTTATATTTATTTGTTCAGTGAATATAGTGTTTCTGTCTGCAATTCTGTTATTTCTTTCACTGAATATTGTGAGCTGTTCCTTACTCTTTCTCCCTTCCCTGTTGGTGTCTTCTTATAGTTGATGGCTTTGCACCTGCCCACCCCTACTGTAAATTTGATCTGGGACACTTCTGTCAGTTTAGTGTCATTAGCTCATTCTACCTAATACAAAGAGCACATCTGCGAAGGCCAGCCCACTTAGTTTCCTAACCTTCTGCTTCTCCCTTCTTCCTTTCCTTTAAAAAAAAACTTTGATAGAATCTCCCTGTGTTCTGCTTAACTGTAACAAAAAAAAATTACACTTGTTTGCTGCCTTTCCTGTAACTAGTCTAGTCCAGATACAGATTTGCTATATCCAGGACTGTTTGTAAGCTTCTGAGCCCCCCCCCCCCAAGCCTGTCTGTGTTGGATGGAAGCCTGCTAGCTTATCAGTGGGAGCGGTAAGCACTAGGTAACATATCTACCACATAAGGAGTTGTTCTGGCACAGAAATTGTAGTTGTTGGCCATTTGGGCAGTTTTTCCATCTCTCTCAACTTTGATTCAAAATCCCGCATTTGCACTTGTTTCCACCCATTCCTGTAACTAGTCAAGTCCAGAAACAGATTTGCTGTATCCAGGACTGTTTGTAAGCTCCTTATCCCCCAAGCCTTTCTGTGTTGGAGGGAAGCCTTCTACCTTATCAGTGGGAGTGGTAAGCACTAGGTAACCTATCTACCACATAAGGAGTTGTTCTGGCCCATAAATTGTGGTTATTGGCCATTTGGGCAGTTTTTCCATCTCTCTCAACTTTGATTCAAAATCCCATATTTGCACTTGTTTCCACCCTTTCCTGTAACTGGTCAAGTCCAGAAACAGATTTGCTGTATCCAGGACTGTTTGTAAGCTCCTGAGCCCCCCAAGCCTTTCCGTGTTGGAGGGGAACCTTCTAGCTTATCAGTGGGAGTGGTAAGCACTAGGTAACCTATCTACCACATAAGAAGTGGTTTCTGGCTCAGAAATTGTAGTTATTGGCTGTTTGGGCAATGTTTCCATCTCTCCCAACTTTCTGATTTAAAAGCTGCATTTGCACTTGTTTCTTTCCTGTAACTTGTCTACATCAGATACAGGTTCTTGGTTTTAGCACTTGAATTTGCTTATTTGTGCTCAGCACTTGTTCAGAACTTGTTGTAAGCACTAAATAAGCTACAAATTACTACAGCACTTAACCTTCCTCATTACATAGAAGAAAACAGTTTTTGTACTTACCTTCCTCACTTGCTTAGAGAAAAACAGCTCTTGTACTCGCTTTCCTCACTTGTCTAAAAGAAAATAGTTTTTTATTCAGGCATGTACAGGAGTCAGCTCCCAGTGTTCTCTCCTGTCTATCTGATGAATCTGGGCATCTTGGGGCAATGTAGCAATTGCTTCATGTACACAGACAGTCCCCTCCTCCTACCACCCAACACTACAACTTGTGAGAGATGCACTTATCTAGCCAAACTGAAGGTAAAGCTCTCTCCATCCAAGACTGAACTTGACAGTCAAGAGAAGAAGGTAAACACTTGCACCACACAACACTCATCACATAATCCCACTAAACCTACACCACCAAAATCCACATATAGAAACACAAAAACATTTGTGGAGGCTTTCAATAAAAATCTGCTCAAGCAACATAGACCTCTAAAGCAGAAACACAATCAACCTCCATCTCCCAACACTACCCAAATGATACATAGCCCACAGCCTCAGTGTGGCACTCAGCCACAGCCCATAAGGCAAAACAATGTATCCAACACACTAGTCATAGGTGATAGGCACACTGATGCCCCACTCACCAGGCTAAACAAAGAGAAGGTTACTGTCAGCTGCCTGTCAGGTGCCAGGATCCGCAACATAACGCATGCACTCAGGTCACTCCATAATAAGTACAAATATGACTCTGTCATTGTCCATGTTGGTGTGAACAACCTGAGATGTACCTCCCTGGACTACATGAAAAGAGACATGGAAGAGCTCTCTCATCTTGTAGCTCAGGCAGGTATGACCCTAGCCTTGAGTAGCATCCTGCCATCGCCCAGAATGATACCGCAGTACAAGGACAAAATGAATGACTTCAACAATTGGCTAAGCTTCTAGTGTCATTCAAAGGACATCCAGTATCTGTCTGCCTGAGACGACATGGTTGACAGACCACGATGCTTTGCCAGAGATGGCCTGCACCTGTCACCCCTGGGATTCCGGATACTGGCTAAGGATCTTGCCACCCCTAGAGTGCCTTTTTTAGGCAAGGTTCAAATGACAAATTCACCACCATAACAGGAACAGCCAAGCAAAAACTGAGGGTAATGCTACTCAATGCTAGAAGTCTAAATCTCAAAATGCACTCCCTCAAGGCACTCCTTAAAATGGAGAACATTGATATCTGTGCAGTGACTGAGACCTGGTTCAAGGCTTCAGAGTGCACCCCTGCATTACCACGCTATAACTCATACCACACTTTTCGGCCATTTAACCTGGACCAGAACACCAAAGGCAGAGGTGTGTCCATATTCATTAAGGATATCCACACCTCCAGGCTAGTAGCTCAGCATAATGCATCCGAGGTTATCCAAGTGCAACTAACTCTGGGCAAAACTGCAATCCAAATTGTAGCTTGCTACAGATTCCCCACCATGCCTCAGGATTCCCACTCCTCTTTTCTTGATATACTGGAAAATATTAGGGTTCAACCAAACACCCTAATAATGGTCGATTTCAACTACCCCACCATTAACTGGGAAAACTACTCATGTACCAACTCTTTCACTCAACGCTTTCTGGAATTCATAAATTCCAATGCCCTGGATCAACTTATCCACATCCCCACCAGGGGCAACACTATCCTAGACCTAGTCATTACCAACATGAGTAACCAGTGCTCCACACCTGAAGTCAACTCCTCGTCGGTCAGATCCAACCATAAGCTAATCACCCTTGATATCCACATCCCAACCCCACCCCTCATTAAGGAAACCACAATAAAAATGTCTCCAAAGCCAACTTCATGCTTCTTAAGACAGAAGTGGCGAAC
The DNA here is from genome assembly GCF_019279795.1 of Protopterus annectens. Taxonomy (NCBI): domain Eukaryota; kingdom Metazoa; phylum Chordata; order Ceratodontiformes; family Protopteridae; genus Protopterus; species Protopterus annectens. The sequence goes on along the minus strand of NC_056727.1, from coordinate 378,560,587 downwards.
TTCATGACACCCATTCAGATGGACAATACAGTAACGATTGCTGAATCCTACATAAATGCACTCTATAATCACTTATGCAAGTGCATGAATCGTGCTATCCTGAACAGAACCAAGATGCTATCCTCCAAAAAAAGGAAGCCAATCTGGTAGTCCCCTGCCATAAACAAACTCTACAACAGAAGGAATAAACTGTTGCAAAAGAGAGTTCATAGGTTCATAGGTTGGTACTAGGCTATCGGCCCTAGGGCCTATACAAGCCTAGCCATAACAATTCCCTGGATATTTCTTCCCACAATATTTACTTCTCTGGACCCCTGTCTAGCAGGGTGACTGACATGATCCCCAGGGTGAATTTCCTATCTCCCATCCAATCATCAAGGTTCCTTATGAAGAGGGCCAAGGAGGCGCTCTGCTTGACATGTATGGGAAGTCTATTCCAAAGTATGGGGAGTCTCTGGGTCAGGAACCTATCCCTCCAGCATGTTTTGTTCATTGTGATGACAAGGTTTAGATCCCTGGAGCATGCGGCTCTGAGTGATTGGGATTTCATTAAGTGGAGCATGTCCAACAGCTCAGGGTTTGACATGGCAGTAAAATCTCATGAGTGGAAGAGCTCCCTTGTCAGCCTCAGTAAGAAGCTAAGATCCCTTATAAGATCCTCCAAAGCTAGCTACAAAAACAAAATCACCACTGATTCTAAGGACAACCACAAAGCATTCTATAGCTATGTCAGGAATCTCAATGGCAACACCCAGATCTGCTCTGAGTTACAGCACAACTGCATGAAAATTACAGAACCAACTGATATTGCCAACATCCTGGCAGATAGGTTCAGTGCTAACTTTACCCCCTTCTCACCCCCTAAAGGGCCCATATCTATACAGGAAGAATGCAGAGTCCCTGTAATCACAATTACGCAGGTAAAAGTTGTACTCTCTAAAGCCAAAAACACAGCATCCATGAGACTGGACATCATCCCAGGCTGCGTTTTACACAAACTTCAGAATGAACTGGCTCCCCACCTAAGCACCATATTCAATCATAGCCTCACATCAGCTTTGTGTCCACTGAATGGCGCACAGCAACAGTTATCTTACTCCACAAAGGGGGAGCCAACACTATCACCCTATTAACCTGATGAGCCTGGTCTGTAAGGCCATGGAATGTATCATCATGGAACTCATAAACAAAGACACTGGTAACCTCAAAACTCTGGACCCCACCCAGTTCAGGTTTGTGAAAGTCAGATCATGCCTCCTGAACCTGATCGACTTCTTTGTGGCAGTCACTAAAGTTATAGATGAGGATAAGGTGCTTCAAACAACCTATCTTGACCTCGCCAAGGCTTTTGAAACCATCCCCCAGTCTGGAATTAAAGATAAACTCACTAAACTAGGTATAAATCCATACATCACAAGATGGGTTGCCATCTGCCTCACTGACAGAACCCACACTGTAAATGTTGCAGACTGCAAATCTGACTTCAAACCAGTGACAAGTGGAGTACCACAGAGTTCAGTCCTGGGACCTCTCCTGTTTGATATCTACTTCTCTGAAGTACAGGCTAACAAAGAAGGCCTTTGGCTAATGAAGTTCACAGATGACTGCAAACTAGGAGCCATAGTCATGTCCCCAAATGATGTGGACATCCTACAGAAGGGCCTCACTGAGACAGATGCCTGGTGTCAGATCCATGGTCTCAAGCTCAATGCCAAAAAGTGCATTGTCATCCCCTTTGGTAAAAACTCTATACCCATGAACTACTACATAGGTGGCAGTCTACTTAATGTCAAATGTGTGATAAGAGACCTTGGGACCCAGGTAAACGTTAGTCTCTTCTTTGATAATCACATTGCCACAGTAATCAGGAAATCCTTCTACATAGCACACCTCATCACAAAAGGGTTCTCATCCAGGAAAAAAAGAGGTCATTGTTCCCCTCTACTCAACACTCATTAGACCTCACAAGACATCTGCAGCAGCTGGAAAGGCCTTAGAAGTACCTCACAAAGAGGATTACTGGCCTCAAACATATGCCCTACACTGACCGTCTCAGAAAACTCCAGCTTTACTCCGTAGCATATCATCTTCTCCGAGGTGATCTCTGCCTAACATATAAAGCTATGTCAAACCCAGAGCTGTTGGACATGCTGCACCTAAAGAAATCTCAATCCCTCCGAGCTACACACTCTAGGGACCTAAACATTTTCCCCACAACAAATAGGACATGCTGGTGGGATAGATTCTTGTCCCAGAGACTTCCCATACTCTGGAACAAGCTACCCATCTATGTCAAGTAAAGTTCCTTATTAGCACTCTTCAAGAAAAATCTTGATTAGTGGATGGGAAATAGTAAATGCACCCCAGGGATCACTTCTGTGGCTCTGCTTGACAAGGACACAGGAAAATAACTTTCTTGGGTGGCATAAGCCAGGGAACCTTGTTGGCTAGTCTTACTTAGGCCCTTGGGCCACAGTGGGTATATGGATAGGATGGGGAATATCAAGATCCATAGCCTGCTAGCTTAGACATAGTGCTAAATGTTACCTCACCATAGAGAGGTATCACCACTGGGTCATGCTTCAGTAACTGCAGGTAGTGCAGGGCAGGAAATGCCTCAACCAGACACTGGAGCATTCTTTCCAATTGGCCAAAGTGGGCATCATGGCACCTGTCCAGAATTTCACCATAAGCTGTGACAGCTCTTGTCAGGTGACACAATCATCAGTTCCACTGGCATGACTTCCAGTGGGTAGCAATGCATCACTTTCCAGGCAGAGCTACCTGATGCTGATGGTGCAGGCTGGACTAGAGGAATGGAGGAAACTCAAGCAGTCTTTGATGCAGACTTGCTGGGTGCTTCTTGTGGTGGTGCTGTTGCCCCTGCCACCTGTTTTGGGGATGACAAGTCATTCCAGAATGGTAAGTATAGGTCTCTGTGCTATTGTATATAATAATAACAAAAAAATGGAAAAAATGAATAAAGTAAAAGAGAGAGAGAAATAGTTTGGGGAAGAGTACAATAAAAGTACAATAAAATAAAAGATGCAGGCATTTATGGGTTTGTGTGAGCTGAACCATCAGCCATCATAATAAGTGCCACTGCACAGTTAAGATGAGCATCCACTTCTCACACCTATGCAGATGATGACATTCTGATACTACTGTCTTCACCTTTGTACAGTATTACTCAGTATTTACTATGAAGAATGGCAGTACTGTCTATTTTCTTTTTGCTGTGTCACTGCCAGTTAACATTATTGCAATGGGTAACATTTTTACAGATTAACAATCTATGCCAAATACAAGATAAAGAAGTTGGTGGAACAGACATCCAACAATGATTTCATGGCATTCTTATCTTCCATTTGTTATACCTGATGCCATATAAAGCATTTCAATCATAGCACATCTAGGTGAATTTGAACCTCCTTCATATTGCAATTGTCTTACTTTCTTTACTATGACATAGCCTCTGAAAACCTCAAAGCCTTGACTTTCTGTGATGGTAGGGATTAAACCCATAAGGATCATTACAGTTTTAGTGCACAAAACTGGCTATGCTGATGGTGCTATGAAGAGTCAACAATCCTTGCTTAAACAATTATTCTAATTTCAGTATTGACTGCCAGTGATGGCAGATCCTTTGTTGGTTTATAAATTTAGTTTACTACTATTTCAGTTGTTATTTGTTGCTATTGAAACATGGACATGCTTCACAAAATTGAACTCCTCATACCTGTATTTCTCCCTCTCTCTCAGGTGCTTCAGTTTCTCCCTGTGAACCGCACAATTCCTTTCTATCTCTTCAGGAGCTGGAGAGAAAGACAGAGTATAATAACAATGCTTATGGTGCCATTCATTGGCAGGGTGCATGGAGAGTAATATATGTTATACTCACAGTACTGAGGTGGTGACCTGTCCAGAAATCCAGCCTCCCATTGACCAAGGAGATTAGGTTTACGATGACTTATGTCACTATAGTGGCAAATGCATTGTTTTATTGTGTATGAGATGTCAGTAGCATGGGTGACAGCCTTGGCCAAAAAATTCCATGACTCAGCATTGTCTGAGATTTGAAACCCCTTTCCCACACAGGAATCTGCATCTGTATTGCTTATTATGGAGGTGAAGATGAAAGATCTTTGTCTCCTCTACACATCATCTATGTGCTCTAAAAGGAGTACTGTCTGACGTTTCAGCAGCTATAAGTCTCTCCTTCAAAGATGTCAGGAAAATGATAATGATTGGTACCCAAAACAAATCTCGTATTTCAAGCCTTTGCACAATGACATCACTTTGAAGTTTGCTAGTTATGTCAGATCTGCTTACTGATGCACAATGGTGCTAAGCTATGGTGCACTAATGATGGCAACGTTTTAGTGCATTCAAAGGAATTTTCTCCATTTTTGCCATAAGACAAGAACTGTCATTTTTCTTTGCTCATCTGTGGCCATTGAAGTTGTTTAATGTCAAGAGTCATGCAACAAATAATTAAAAAATAATTACAAATAATGAGGAATTAGTTGTATAAGCCATTAATAGTCATGTGTGTTTCATGTTTATGCATTTTGTGACCACATTAAATGTTGGAAATGGGTGATATGATAGAGGGGTAAAGGAAAGGAAGTAAATGATTGTACAGATGGGAGACATCTAAAGCTTAAGATTCCAATTTAAAAATAATAATACTCATTTGTTAACCAGGTAGGTCCACTGGGCACAGATATCCTTTTCAGGGAGCAATGTATGCTTAAGTGACTTGTTAAGGTCACCTTGTATGCTAATGAAGGCTGAGGGATTCAAACACTGTAGCACAGGATGTACAGCTCACAACATTAGCTCTCTGCACCAACTGTACTATAAGATGTATGTCATGTTAAACCGCAGATGCTGTTTTTCCTATTAAGAATGTTAAGGACAAAACTGACTAAAACTATCTATGGCTATTTGTATGTTTAGGGCTAGCATGGCCATTGCTGACAACCTGTTTTGTATAGACTGTTGCACACACACCTCACCATAAGCACTGAACAACTGGTCACTACGCTCACCACTCTACATATAGCTCACATAGGTTCATAGGTTAGTACTAGGCTAACTGCCCTTGTGGTCCATTTAAAGCCTAGCCAATTATCTGATTTGAGAATCAAGTCCTGTACCTTTTGTCTGTAAAACAAACATCTTAACCATTTCCAACCCCCACCCCCTAAAGAGTGGTCTACTCCCATACTGGAAGTTGAACCCGGGCATCTGAGTGGAAACAGGAATTCTAAGTACTAGACCATATGGACTGTGATGCCCACTAATATATGAGAATATGTGATGGTCACCGCTGTCACCAATATGTGATGCCCCCACACTTGGCCAGAAATCAAGGAGCCTGAATCCTCACCACTGACACTAGAGAGTGACATGTACTTGAAATACAAATGGATGCACTCAGTATTTCCAGATGTAGACCTCCCTGCAGGAAGTATAATTTCGCTTAAGAGCACACAGCGAACACACTCTGCCCAAGGTCTAGATGTCTCTATATCTGCCTACCTCCAGGTCCCCAATAAGAATCCCTATGGTACAGCTGTAGGGTTAGGTCCTTAGCCGAGTGTCCAAGCGAAGTCTTCCAGCGCCCTGTCTGTAAACCAAGTGCTTTCTGTCCCTCCCCAAGTAGCTGGCATGCACACACTGAGAGATTTGATTGTTTTCTCACACACACACACACACACACACACACACACACACACACACACACACACACACACACACACGCACACACACCTGGGAAAGGCTGGCACATATTTGCCTGCCATGTCCCCCTCTGCCCACAGTATAAGGTAGTTATCACTGCTACCAGACACTCCACAATCATCTACTCTAAGGACCTTAACAAAGGTGTCCACTTATACTGTGTAATATTAATACAAATGATAGCAGTTGACCAAGATGGCTAGGCCTTCTGGAGTGTCCCACACAGTGTTACCAAATAAATATAAATACACTGAAAGGTTAGATACTTTCTATTGCACAAAACTGAGCAGGAAACCAATCCCAATGAAGGCTTTTATTAACTTCAAATAACTTTAGCGAAACGCTTTCGGAAGGTGCAGTGACCTTCCTTCCTCAGAAGACAAAACACAAAGAACAGTGTTACAAATGCTTATATAGGTCTCCTAATTAATAATTAAGCACTCAATAAAAGATAATTAAACTATAAACCAATTAACAATACAAATGAACAGCTGAGCCATACAGCCAGAAAAACTGCAGAGGTATGGAAAAAACCAGCAAACTAAAGTGAAACAACCTTATACATTCAATAAACGGCATGCCTCAAACGGGCAGCAAAGTGTTGTACTTAAATTTAAAATGACAGCATTCCAACACATTAATATAACTTAATATAAAAGGTTATAAAATTATAATAAAATCTTAATGTTAAAAACTTTATTACAAATTCTTTAAAAACTATAAAAAATATAGATCACCATAGATTCTGATATTGTAAAGCTCTTTTCAAAAGGTTTGTCTTTTGTTCCGGACTCTAGTTTTGATTTAGTGAAAGCTATTACTGACCTTAAGCTATATGTGAGAAAACTTAATCTTAAACTGCTTTTTGGTGACAGTACTGTGTACCAACCCCATTTAAGAGTCCCTAGTGTATTTAATCCACCATTACATGATACCTTGCGTATTTTTGAAAGAGTTTGTGAATTGGACCTTAGGGCTCTATATGCTAACAAAAAAGCCCCCCACCCTTTTTCTTGTAACATCACACAATCTCAACGTGAATTTATTAAAATTTTGCATGATTGTAACATTAGGGTTATGAAGCCCGATAAGGGTGGTGGATTGGTACTAATGGACCAATTTCTTTATGTTGAAAGAATTAATGAGCTTCTCACTAATGATTTTTACCAAAAGGTTAGTAAAAATGAGATCAATATTGCTCACAGCAAAATTAACAGTACGATAGAAGATCTGTTTTTGGAAAAAGTAATCAACATTGAATTATTCCAGTACCTCACAATAGTGGCACCCAGGATTCCTGTTTTATTTGGAATCCCTAAGATCCATAAATCACTTATTGAACCCCCATTCCATCCTATTGTTGACGGAAGAGGCTCTGCTACTTATGCATGCGCCAAATATGTTGATAGTATTTTGAAGCCATGTATCAACCAAGAAAAACAAGTATGCAAGGATTCCTGGAGTTTTTTAGAGAACCTTAACAACATTCCCTTTGATAGTGACTATTGGTTTTTAACCATAGATATTAAAGATTTATATATGGTTATTCCCCAGACTATAGGAATTGAATGGGTAAGAGAGTTTATGTATGACCTTAAGATAAACAATGATGTTGTTCATGTTATAGCAACTTTGTTGGACATTGTTTTGTCCAATAATTTTTTGCTATTTGATGGGCAAATTTATCGGCAGAAATCAGGTGTGGCTATGGGGTCACCTTGTGGTGGTTGTTTTGCGAACGTTGTGTTGGCTTATTGGGAGAAAAGATTTGTTTTTCCATCTGAACTGTTTTCTACCCATGTCGCCTGGTACACACGTTACCAGGACGACATGTTTATTCTTTGGAAGGGATCCCCTGACAACGCACCTTTATTTTTAGAATTTTTGTCCAAAACAACCACCTTTTTAGAGTTCACATTTAACTTACAAGACTCTTCCATCAGTTATTTGGACATTTTGCTTACTAAAGATCAAGTCAACAATAAATTTAAAAGTGCCATATATCGTAAACCCACCTACTCTAACTCTTTTCTTCATTTTTCCAGTTGCCACCCCCATTACCAAAAGAAGGCTGTGGTTAAAGGGCAGATGGTTAGGGCTGCAAGGATGGTGTCTGAAACTGAAGATTTTTTAAAAGAATGTGAATTGCTTTGTGATATGTTCTTTGATAGAGGTTACCCCCTTCCCCTTATGCAAGAGATTAAATCTGAAGTTATCAACAAAAGATTGAGTGGGTATTTTAAACCCATCCTTGCCCCCATTACTACACATCTGTCACCACTTATACCTTGTGGGCATCAAGATTCACCTCCCGAAACCTCTGATGAAATTGGAAGTTCAATTTTCCATACATCCAGTAAGTTTTTGCCAGATCCTTCTACGTCACAATTTAACACACAATTTTTGTGTACATTTAGTACCAACCATGTACAAATTAGGAATGTACTGAACAAAAATTGGGCATTTATTAAAGAAGATAATGGTATTTTTAACAAATTGGGTGAAAGACCTCAGATTACTTTTAGGAGAGGTAGATCTCTTAAAACCCTTTTGGAACCCACGGCTGGACAAACACTCACACACTAGTAATGGTATCAATAAATGTGGGAGCTGCAATCAATGTAAGTTTATCTGTACAGATTCAAAGGTTAAGCTGGGTGATTATTTGTGTAGCATTAATGTAAAAGCTAATTGTAACACCAAATGCATGGTTTACGCAGCTGTATGTCAAATATGTGCTGCCTATTATATAGGCAAAACTGAGCTCAAAAGCGTGTTATGAGCATCAATACGCTATAACCAAAAATGACCCCTCAAATGCTTTAGCTAAGCATATTATGATGAACCATGATCATTGTTTCAAATTTACAATCTTGAAACATATAACCCCGGATAGTAGGGGTGGCCCTTGGCAAACACAACTTGAAATAGATGAATTGAGTTGGCAGATACGCACTGCTTCTTATTTTCACCCAGGATTAAATGACCTTGTGTCTATTGGG
>NC_056727.1:378516837-378546837 GCF_019279795.1 Protopterus annectens | reverse complement strand
CACACACACACACACGTGAAGAATGAGTATATAATACAGTGTCATCTTTCTGTGTTCATGTTGCATGGCAGTTGATGGGGAACAAAGTTAGAAATCTCAGAAAAATGACACTCCATATCCAATGGAAAAAATGAAGCTACTATGCAAAGATTATAGTATTGCTAAGTATAAAAAGAGTTAAGACTGAACACAAATGTTATCTACATGGTATTATGCTTTATCCAAGACTTTTAAAAGTGTTGTGTGTTGTACTCAGCCTTGAAAACACTGGAATTCAAGTCATAGTCCCCTGTATATACATTCATGACCAGATGCATGGATGCCAATACGTAAGGGTCACACTTGGCATGTTAGCTGTGATTTGGTTTCATTTCAACACAGCCTGCAAAGAGGTATTATATTTTTGCTAGTTTTCTTGTTTTTGTACAATGAATATATTTGCAAAATCCTTAAAAATGGAACTGGAATGAAAATATTTTAGTAATGTAAATTATTCCATTATGCCAACACAACATGATGCATGCTGTCTAATCTTAGAAAAAAGTCATCATCTTCTTTCGGTTATTCCTGATAGGGGTCGCCACAGCAGATCTTCTGTTTCCATTTCTTCCTGTCCTCTGCATCATGTTCTTTCACACCAACCGCCTGCATGTCCTCTCTCACCACATCCATAAACCTTATCTTAGGCCTTCCTCTTTTCCTCTTACCTGGCAGCTCCATCCTTAGCATCCTTTTCCCAATATACCCAGCATTCCTCCTCAGCACATGTCCAAACCAACGCAATCTCGCCTCTCTTGCTTTGTCTCCAAACTGTCCATCCTGAGCTAACCCTCTAATATACTGATTCCTAATCCTGTCCATCCTAGTCACACCCAGTGCAAATCTTAACATCTTTAACTCTGCCACATCCAGCTCTGACTCCTGCCTTTTCATCAATGCCACCGTCTCCAACGCATATAACATAGCTGGTCTCACTACCTTCTTGTAGACCTTCCCTTTCTCTTACTGGTACCTGTCTGTCACAAACCTCTCCTGACACTGTCCTCCACCCATTCTACCCTGCCTGTACTCTCTTCTTCACCTCTCTTCCACACTCACCATTACTCTGAACTGTTGATCCCAAGTACTTAAACTCAACCACCTTTGCCAACTCTACTCCCTGCATCCTCACCATTCCTCTACCCTCTCTCTCATTCACACACATATATTCTGTCTTAGTCCTGCTGATCTTCATTCCTCTCCTCTCTAAAGCATATCTCCACCTCTCCAGAGTCTCCTCAACCTGGTCCCTACTCTCACTAGATATCACAATGTCATCTGCAAACATAATAGTCCACGGGGCCTCCTGTCTGATCTCATCTGTCAACCTGTCCATCACCACTGCAAATAAGAAAAAGCTCAGAGCTGATCCTTGATGTAATCCTACTTCCACCTTAAACATATCTGTCACTTCCACCGCAGTCCTCACCAATGTCACACTACCCTCGTACATATCCTGTACAACTCTTACATACTTCTCTGCCACTCCCGACTTCCTTATACAATACCACAACTCCTCTCTAGGCACCCTGTCATATGCTTACTCTAAGTCCACAAAGACACAATGCAACTCCTTCTGATCTTCTCTGTACTTCTCCATCAACACTCTCAGAGCAAACGTTACATCTGTAGTGCTCTTTTCTGGCATGAAACCATGCTACTGATCACTAATCATCACCTCCCTTCTTAACCTAGCTTCCACTACTCTTTCCCATAACTTCAAGCAGTGACTGATCAATTTTATCCCTCTGTAGTTACTGCAGCTCTGCACATCACCCTTATTCTTAAAGATAGGTACCAAAACAGTTTTTTCTCCACTCCTCAGGCATCCTCTGACTTTCCAAAATATCATTAAACAATCTGGTTAAAAATTCCACTGCCATTTCAACTAAGCACCTCCATGCTTCCACTGGTATGTCATCTGGTCCAACAGCCTTTATATTCTTCATCCGCTTCATAGCTGTCTTTACTTCCTCCTTGCTAATCTGTTTCACTTCTTGATTCACTATCACCACATCATCCAACCTTCTTTCTCTCTCATTCTCTTCATTCATCAGCCCTTCAAAGTACTCTTTCCATCTACTCAACACACTCTCCTCACTTGTGAGTACATTTCTCTCACTATCCTTTATCACCCTTACCTGCTGCACATCTTTCCCAGCTCTGTCCCTCTGTCTAGCCAATTGGTACAGGTCCTTTTCTCCCTCTTTAATGTCCAATCTCTCATACAACTCTCTATATGCCTTATCCTTAGCCTTCGCCACCTCTCTCTTTGCCATGCGCCTCATCTCCTTATACTCATGTCTACTTTCTTCATCTCTTTGACAATCCCACTTCTTCTTCGCCAGCCTCTTCCTCTGTATACTGTCCTGTACTTCATCATTCTACCACCGGGTCTCATTGTCCTCCTTCCTCTGTCCAGATGTCACACCAAGCACCTTTCTAGCAGTCTCCCTTATTAGCTCTGCTGTAGTTACCTAGCTATTCGGTAACTCTTCACTGCCTCCCAGTGCCTGTCTTAACTCTTCCCTGAACTCCACCTCACAATCACCCTTTTTAACTTCCACCATTTAATCCTTGGCACTGCTTTCACACTCCTCCTCCTCTTCTTGATCACCAACGTCATCCTACAGACCACCAATCTATGCTGCTTAACTACACTTTCCCCTGTCACCACTTTACAACCTCCAATCTCCTTCAGACTGGCCCTCCTACATAGGATATAATCCACCTGTGTGCATCTTCCTCCACTCTTGTACATCACCCTATGCTCCTCCCTCTTCTTAAAAATACGTATTCACCACAGCCATGTCCATCCTTTTCACAAAATCCATAATCATCGGACCTTCTACATTCCTCTCCTTAACGCCATACCTAAAAAAGTACAGATATAAATTTACAGTTGTTTCATTTTTACTTGAGGATTTGTGCTTCGAAATGCAGACATACCGAGTTTTTGTAAACATGAATATGCCCATAATCAGCAGTACTATCAGCAATGGATGAGACAAGCTTTATGAACATGGATAAATAGAAGCAGCGTATCTAAGATATCCTATGTAGTACCTTTTAATGTCCTTGTTTGCTAATCCTTTTAACACCTGATGTTTAAACAAAATGCTTCAGGCATATGTACATTCTTTAGAATGTATTACAATTATTTAATGATTTTACATGTCTGTGTTTGGGAATAGATTCATATGTAGGTACTAGGCTATCTGCCCAAAGGTGTTTATAAGCCTAGCCGGAATGTGTTGGCATTCGCTGCCCACTTAGATTAATTCCCTGTGCCTCTGTCCAGCAGAGCCATTGAAGTGATCGCTGGGGTAAACTTTCTGTTTCCCATCCACTCATCAAGGTTTCTCTTGAAGTGGGTTAGCGAGGAGCTCTGCCTAATGTATATTGGAATCTTGTTCCAGAGCTTGGGAAGTCTCTGAGACAGGAATCTATCCCTCCAGCACGTCCTATTTATTGTTGTGGTGAGGTTTAGATCCCTAAAGCATGTAGCTCGAAGGGATATGGTTTTCCTTAGGTGGAGAATGTCCATCAATTCTGGGTTGGACATGGCCTTGTATGTCAGGCAGAGATCGCCACTGAGTAGGCAGTATGAAACCGAGTACAGCTGGAGTTTTTTCAGTCAAGCTGCATAGGGCATCTGTTTGAGGCCAGTGATCCTCTTGGTGAGGTACTTCAGTGGTCTTTCCAGCTGTTGCAGATGTCTTGTAAGGTACATCCCAAAAGGGGCATTATACTCTATGATGGGTCTGATGAGTGATGCGTAGAGGGGCACAATGACCTCTTTTGATCTGGATGCAAACCCTTTTGTGATTAGGTGGGCCACATAGAAGGATTTTCTAACTACTTTGGCAATGTGATTATCAAAGGAGAGGTTACAATCTACTTGGGTTCCCAGATCCCTTATTACGTCTTCCATATTTAGGGGGCTACTACCTATGTGGTAGTTTGTGGGTACTTTGTTTTTTCCAAAGGGGATGACTATGGGCATTTTGGCATTCAGCTTGAGGCCATGGTTTTGACACTAGGTATCTGTCTCAGTGAGACCCTTTTGGAGGATGTCTGTATCAGTCGAAGAGTCAGTTATAGCCCCTAGTTTGCAGTCATCTGCTAACTTGGTCAGCAATAGTCCTTCTGTGCTTGCCTGTACCTCCGAGAAGTATATGCTGAACAGGAGGGGTCCTAGAACTGAGCCCTGGGGAACACCACTTGTAACCGGTTTAGAGTCAGACCTAGTTCCCACAACTCTTACCATGTGGGTTCTGTCCATGAGCCAGTTGGCAACCCATCTCATGACGTAGTGGTTTATGTTCAGGCTGGTGAGCTTGTCTATAATACCTGAATGGGGAATGGTGTCAAAGACCTTTGCGAGGTCTAGGTAGGCTGTGTGTACCACCTTTCCTTTGTCTATAGCCTTTGTAACTGTCTCAAAGAAGTCCACCAGGTTTAGGAGGCATGATCTGCCCTTAACAAAGCTGAACTGGGTAGGGTCCAGTGTTTGGAGGTTCCCAATGTCTCTGTTTATGAGATCCATGATGATGCGCTCCATAGCCTTGCAGACCAAGCTAGTCAGGCTTATAGGGTGATAGTTCCTGGGGTTTGTTGTGGCTCCACCTTTGTGGAGCAAAATAACCATTGCTATGCACCACTCTATGGGCATGTAGCCTGTGGTGAGGCTGAGTTTGAACAGTGTGTTTAGGTGAGGCATTAGTTCATCTTTGAGCTCATGCAGGACATATCCTGGGACACAGCCTGGTCCCATTGATGCTGTGTTTTTGGCTTTGGAGTCAGTATAAGCATAGAGTATCCCATTTAATACAATGATATTTGTTAAAATATATTTGTAATGTGTCCAACTATAGCAACAGACAGAAGATGTCATGGTTTATATATGAAATATATTTCATTTTAGGTGAAAAAGACATGCAGTGTAGATCCATCATATAGTTTGGGATAAGCAGTAACCAAATCTAAATTATTTGTATACTGAGGTTTAATTAGCAAATTGCAGAGTAAAATGAAGTGTGTTATGTTTTAGAATTATGCCCCATAAGTAAAACATTTTCTGAGTGAATGGTTCAGTGCGAATGATTGCCACTTAAACAAATAAAAATCTGATAAATTACTTAAAGTGCATACACTTTGAATATTCAAATATATTTCATTTCTTGATGAAGGCTAAAAATGGAAAAAGTAATTTTCATCTAAATCATTTGGAACAGAAAACTGATGTCATGCTGCATGCAAACATAATGAGTTCCAAGTCTGCTATTTTCTTCATATATATATATATATATATATATATATATATATATATATATATATATGTGTGTGTGTGTGTGTAAATATATATATATATATATCTATATATATATATATATATATATATATATATATATATATATATGTATACATATTTAGTTGGTCATGTTAGAGGTTATTCAGCGTCATTGCCATTGTTTAAGAAAGCAGTTGTATAGTTTTTATCTTTATTATTCTCCAATGTATTATTGCAAACTTTGCCAGAGCTAATATAGCAATAACCCACGCCTGGGTGTGGGTAATGCTGGATTTATCCATGGATGGCATGGTTTGGTCATGAGGGTGAAGCCCGAGTGGCCAAACAAAGCTGACCGTGAGTAAATCCAGCATTACCCACACCCAGAAGTGGGTTATTGCTATTATACAATGACATTATTTAAGAAAAAAAATAATTACTTTTCTTAAAATGGCATGTTGTATGCCCTGCCTGCTGCTTCCGTAGCTGTCTGGTATTCTGCGGCAGTTCTGATGTACTGCGCATGTGTATGCCTACGCAGTACATCAGAACTGTGGGCAAAAGCAACGGAGAAAGCAAGATCTCCATTGCTTTTTACAAACTGTTTTCGCTATGATAAATGGGTTTAACATAGTGAGACAGCTTTAAAAAAAGCAACGGAGAATCTCCGTTGCTTTTTTTAAAGCTGTCTCGGTATGTTAAACCCATTTAACATAGTGAGACAGTTTTGAAAAAAGCAACGGAGAAAGCAAAATTTCCGTTGCTTTTTACAAACTGTCTCGCTATGTTAAAGGAGTTTAACATAGCGAGACAGCTTTAAAAAAGGAACGGAGAATCTCCGTTGCTTTTTTTAAAGCTGTCTCGCTATGTTAAACTTGTTTCACATAGCAAAACAGTGAGAAAAAAGAGTTATAGTAATGGAAAAAGTCCGGGCGACTGGACCTTTTTCCATTACTATAACTCTGATTTACAACATGCACGTAGAACCAATCAGCGTGCACGTTTTTGAATATTAATGGGGCAGAGTTGTATAATACTTAATATCTGTATCTATCTATGCATACATATACATATATATATAAGTTCCAGAGTATGTATAAATATATTCTCTTACCACTAATTACAGTAAAAGTGCTAAAGATGGCTGGTGGATATCAGCAGTGAATTGGAAGCAATATAGCTGCATTATGCTGAGATCTGTAAAAGAGGGCAATTCAATGATAATATGTGAACATAAAGACAGGGGTCACTAAAATGGTAGATTGGTTGAATTTGCCAATCTGCTAGCTCTTTTGGCTAATGATAACTGATAAGTAGTTCTGCATAGAAGAAATGGAGTGGTAACAAGCAGCAGAGTGCCGAATGTCACCTGTACCGCAAAATGAAAAGGAAATGAAGAGGATAATGTTACTGTTCTACTGACGCATAAATCCAAATCACCTCAGTCTCAATTGTATTTTTAAATGGACAGTCAAAGCATTTAAACCTTTAGCTGTCCTGCATTTGTTTGGCTACAGCCATGACATATTTTTTTATACATTCAAATGCACATTGCATGGAATGCATGCATTCATTTGCATTTTGTCAGTAGTTGAGAGAAAAGAGGCTTGACTCTGCTTTTTTATTTCTACTATACAGGCTCTTACAGAATATCGTGGGCCATTCCATTCTCATAAGTCTTGCCAAATAAACAGACTTTAGAGAACTCAGAAGGTTGTTACTAGGTCAGAATGAATAATTAATTCTTAATAAAAGCCTTGATATGGACAATTGTAAATAGTTTCTGTTTGTTATGTTTTAATGATATATTCGTTTGGTTACATAGTGATTGTTGATAAAAATTGAATAAAAAAAAATTAAAAAAGATGATTGTTACTAGGAAAGTGAGAGGACTGAAAAGCCTTGGTTGTAAAGAGAGACTGGAGACTCTTTGGCTGTACTCAGATGGTTATTGGCTGTGAGAGGTGACTTGATTCTTGTTTGCAGATCAGTAGGAAATGTGACATTAGCAGTCTCTCTTGGTGTTACATTTCTGGGGTGTAGTATTTATGCCAGGAATATTAATCTATACTTGACACTGGATGATGTTAAAACATTTTCATCATGCAGCAGGATCATTATGGATGAAACTCTGCCTCCAATATATATATATATATATATATATATATATATATATATATATATATATATATATATATATATATATATATATATATATCTATAAGGGAAGCTGGTAGTGTCAAACTTTTTAGGTTCTTGATAGATACATGGTATAGGATGTTGTAATACTTCTACAGTGAATATTGAACACACACATGCGCACATATACATATAAGCATAAGGATATGTAAAATTTTGAGGTTCTCAAAGGTTTATGTGATATGTGAGATGATGCAGGTAAGTGTTAACTTTCAATTAAATTCGAATATGATCGAAGTAGGGGTGTGGGTACATGCTGTATTTTTTGTGTGTGTATGTGTGATGGGTGAGTCTTTTTCATTTAGGGTCATTATAAGGGTTAGGTAAGGACATAGTTTTATCACTAAACATTTGTACATTTCTGTAAATGCTGCATGTCAGTGTGTGTGTGTGCGTGTGTGTGTGTGTGTGTGTGTGTGTGTGTGTGTGTGTGTGTGTGTGTGTGTGTGTGTGTGTGTGTGTGTGTGTGTGTGGTGTGTGTGTGTGTGTGTGTGTGTGTGTGTGTGTGTGTGTGTGTGTGTGTGTGTGTGTGTGTGTGTGTGTGTGTGTGTGTGTGTGTGTGTGTTTGTGCGCATAAGCAAAAGGTTTTGGTATAAAGTAACATGCAGGGCTGGGGTTAGGGATAATTGCAGGGTTATCAGACATGAGTAAGTTGGTACAGGGATGCAAAGCAGATTTTCTCATATCTGCTAGCCTTACACTAAGCCCTGTGCTGCTACTATCCCCAGCCTTGCATACTACCTTATCAAAAACACTTTCCATAACATTACCACTATTCAGACGACTGTACTGTTATGTGTTTGGGTTTTTTGTTTTTCATTTGTAAGTCTATCAGAAAAAAATATTTTGCTTTCCTTCTTCAATAAGGTTAGTTTCAGTATTTATAATGTATGTCAATGACTGTTCTCCACAATGAATGATAACATAACCAGAAATAGATAGATAAGTGGATAGATAGATGGATAGATAGATAGACAGACAGACAGACAGATAGATAGATAGATAGATAGATAGATAGATAGACAGATAGATAGATAGATAGATAGATAGATAGATAGATAGATAGATAGATAGATAGATAGATAGATAGATAGTCAAACTTTAGCGAGCCTACTGGCCACAGATGTACACAGAAAAAAACAGATAAATCCCCCAAGGATTCCAGTATACTCTAGAATGCAAAAAGTAATCTTTATTCAAATAAAACAAGTATAAAACAGTTTTATCATGTATTCCACAGCTTTGTCAGTATAAATCTGAAAAAAACAGCATTTTATAAAGCATTATATAATATCTCTCTCAATCACATGATCATGATGTCACAAAATATTTTATAGGTTGATAGGTTGTTGCTAGGCTAATGACCACTAGGGAAATTACAAGCCATTTGGGTCCCAAGTATCATACAGGGGGTCATGTTACTGGGCAGGTAGCTAATGATTTGTAGGTGGGTGTTAGTTAAGATAATATTTTTCTTATTGACAACCTCTGTCAGTAAGGAACATGGGTCCAGGCTGGCAGTGAATTTATGATTTCCCATCCAGTTGTCAAGGTTTCTTTTGAATTGGTTTAGAGATAACTCTGTTTTACATGGATGCGGAGCCTATTCTAGAGTATAGAGATCCTTTAGGACACATATCTGTACCCCCAGCATGTTTTGCTTATGTCACAAGTGAAGCTCATATCTCTGGATCTAGTGATTCTGGTACTGTTTGTTTTGCTCATATGCAACAGATCCCTCAGGGCTGGGTCTGAGAAGCCCTGTAAGCCAGGCAAATATCCCCTCCCAGCAGCCTGTAGGAGACTGAATACAGAGACAGAGCCTTTAGACAATCACTATAAAGTAGGGTGTTCATGCCCAGAATTCTCCTGATATGAAATCTTTGTGGGCGTTTCAACTGTTGCAAGTGTTAGGTTAGATACATGCCTAAATGAGCACTGTATTCAATGATTGGTCTGAAAAGGACCAAATTAAGTGATATTATAACATTCTTGGACCTGAATGCCATACTCTTACATTTAAACTGGGTGACATAGAATGATTTTCTTATTATTTTAGATACATGTTCCTCAAACTCCAGATTGCTGTCTACATATGTTCCCAAATCCCTTACTACTGGGTCGACATTTAGGGGTGTTTTATTTACGGAGTGATTAACTTGGGTTGACAATTTTTCCAAACGGATTTATAATGCATTTTTCAGCATTGACTTTTAGGCCATGGCTTTGGCACCAATCACGTGTCTGTCTTAAGCCCACTTGCAGGATGTTTGTGCCTTTTTGGGGAATCTATAATGGCTCTCAGTTTGCAGTCATCTGCAAACTTGGTGAGACAGATGTGTTTAACGTTGGCCTTTCGACATCAGAGTAGTAGTTGCCAAACAGTAGCAGGCCAAGCACAGAGTTCGTGCTTGTCTTTTAAAAGAAATAATATCACAAAAGAAATCAACAATCAAGAGTCCACAATCTTAATATATCCCAAAAAATACACATATATTTCATTTTCTAAGCATTTTTTCTTTGCATGTTTGACGGGAGAGTGAAAACTCTTGCATATGTTAGTGTTGCTCATTCAGACCAGGTGAAAGAGAGCAACTGTTATTATAATGCATCTTTTCTCTTTTCTATTTTAAATTTTTTTCCGTGAAAAAATCAGAAACTATGGGTCCCTGAACCATGAACCTAGCTGTGATATGGGTAGGTGTGTGTTTTAAAAATGTCTGATGTGCATTCTTCCAAAGCTCTATTAGTATGACCCACATAGAAACTTGCACATACGCAATACACTTCTCATCTTGAATCACAATACTATCATGGGTATTCTTAGAACTGAAATAGTTATTCTGCAATAAATATTTGCAAGTTGAACACCTTCCACTCTTCCTTTTCTCTTTCATGAGAGGTAGCTCCACTTTTGTTGGCGTTACAAGCCACTTTAAACAGTTTAAGTAATGCAGCAAGTTTCTTCCTCCCCTATACATGAACAGACAATCATTAATCATATGTGTTGCAAGTACCGGGTGAGATAGCAGTATACCCCCAATATTTTTTAATCAGTAGCCTAACCTCATGGGGTATTGGTTTCATATGTCAACACAAATCTAATATCTGGATTGACTGGCATTCTCTTTTCCTTAAATCTAATAATATCTACTCTGTTCATATTGCATACCTGTGTACTGTCAGACAATCTGTTAATTGTCACCTGCATAACGGCTTTATTTTCATTTCTACAAGTCTGTCAATGATGCCTGCATGTGAATATTATTAAAGGCCTTGTCCAGATACAGATATGTAGTGCTTATTTCTTCAGTGACTTTTTTAAAGCAATTAATATGGTCAAAAAGCAAGACCTTGTTTTGACAAAGCTAAATTTTTGATGGTCCAAGGCTATGAGATCTTTCACTGCCCAGACTGATGCAGTTTGAGGCATGATGTTCCACATCTTTAAGCGTTTGGCTAGTGAGACTAATAGTTCTACAGTTACCAGGTTCTGTGACTGGGCCACCCTTGTGTTATGGCATTATCATGGGTCTTTCCTTGATTCACAAATGTAACCAAAGAGACTTAGATTGAAGATGTTAAGTAGGGCATCAAATAGGCCATCCTTAGTGGTGTTAATCAAGCAACTCGGTATGTTATCAGGGTCATTAGATGAGGCAAGGTGTCCTTAGCTATTGAAAATAATGAGACAACATGTTCCATGATAATTATAGAGGGTGATTGAGATGGTGGAATCTGGGGGTGGAGTAAAACCTGCACTAAATTTGTCAGCTGGGACAGCATCAGTTTTCTTTGGGTTGTAGTGAGCAGTATTATTACAAATGCTGCTGACTGTTTAGTTCTTAACTTTCAGATATAGTGACTATATACTAAAAGTATTGGGACTCACTGAGGTGTAAATGCAGCCTTTACAGGAAGTGAATGTTGCAAGAAACTGTTAAACTTTGCCTAATGATTTACTAAGGCAATAAATGTGGCTGTAAAAGAGTGGGATTATATATGCAAATGTGTCACATCTAGCAGTGATACAGTGTTTAGTGCTAAACCTGGGCATAAGTAGGGTTATAAAAAGCTCCTTGCCAGAGAAAAATGAAGGTGATGCTAGTGAAAGTTGATGGCGATTCAAAGTAAAATATAAACTTAGATATATCGCTTAGCCTCATGCCAGACTATCAGGCTCAAAAATTAAAAAGTAAATAAAAAGAAATAGAAATTGCACAAAACCTTATGTGATCATCCAGTTTGATTCTTCATAGGCCGACCCTTCATATAGGGGTGGGGGATAACTCTGAGATTTAAGAAATCTCCCTTACCTATGAATGTGCCAAGACTACAAAGTCTTGCTGTTCTTGAAGTTTCCTAGGTTCATAGGTACTTATGCCTAGCCTTAAATTCTCAGGGTGGTTTTTAGCCCTTATGTTTTGCATATGAATAATCTAAAGATGGACTGGACAAGAATAAGTTGGGGCATTTGCATTTCCCTTATCTATGAAGGACAAAGGTGCTAAACCAGGGTGAATGCATGGTTACCCATCCATTAATCCATATTACTTTAGGATAGAGTAAGAGAAGTACTTTGCTTTATGTGGAGTGGAAGATGGTACCATAAAACTGGAATCCACTGTGATACAAACCTTCCCTCCAATATGCTTTATTTATATTGCAAGATTCATTGAGATCCCTTGAGCAGGTTTTTATGATACCATTGAAGAGGATATGGTCTGTTGAAGCTTTATAGGTGAGGCAGAGACCCCCTCTCAGTGTCCTGTTCGATACTGAGAAAATGGTAAGGCTGTGAGATAGTCTGCATTGCTATTACAATTTAGGCCCCTGACATTTTTAGTGAGAAAGCATTGTGGTCATTTCAGCTGTGACAAGTGCTTGGACAGGTACATACCGAAAAGAGAATTACACAATGATCAAGCTAATGAATGCTGAATGTAGTAGAATGATTACATCCCTGGATGTGGGTGTGCTACCTTTAGATGTAAGCTGCAATGAAAAACAATTCCATTACAACAGTGGATAGATGATGATGAAAGAGCAGTTCATTCTCAACATGTGTTCTGTAATCCCTAACTTCAGGATCAGATTTCAGGGGTGTGTTGCCAGTGTGATAGATGCAGTGAGTATGGGAGGCAAAACCTTCAAAATTTGCAGGGGGGGGGGCTTGTTCTAATCGAAATGGACCATATACATATAAATATACATAGCTGGGTGTATAGGGACAAAGTAAGAAAAAACAAGCGCACACACAAAACATTCACACTATATCTATATCTATATATAAAATAAAAATAAAAAATCAAGTTTTAGAGAATGCTTCTGCTCCAGTAATGTTTTTCAAAGGACGTTTATTTGGATAAGCAATTTCATTAATTGACTTTGTCAGATCCAGTATAGATACAAATATAGATATAGATGCAGATACAGATATAGCTATAGATACAGATATAGATATAAACATATGTTTTACATACATGTGGTAAACAGTTCCATTTGTTGAGCCAGTACAGCTGATCACAAATCAGCTGATCACATAGTACCTGCTTTGTTTCTGTGTGAGATGGCAGTACAGCAGGGACAGAGCAGTTTGTTCTTTCCCCACGGTAGTGTGATATATAATAAGCATTGGTGTGGGGCATGCAGGGCAGTTTGACCACCCATGGTCTGTCAATTGCCATTCAATGTTTTAAATATTTGTTATAAGTTCATATACACACACACACACACACACACACACACACACACACACACACATATATATATATATATATATATATATATATATATATATATATATATATATATATATATATATATATTTGGATATAAATGTATCATATACATATATACAAACACATACAGCAGAATAAGTGTGACCCAGCAGACCATACTGAATGACTATAAGAAGTGCCTTTTTAGCCCTACTGATAAGTGACCAAATAGAGCATCAATAACTTTAACAGGGTATTTACAGCACAAGGACTATCTTCACCCTGTTGACAGGTAGTCCTGATACTGGGCACTGGTAATCTGACATTACATTCTTTGGGATGCAAAATCTAAAAAGAGTACCTTTGCACCTCCTTCTCTACAAATAGGACTGCAGAAAAATGTCACAATGGCAAGAAGTTATTAAAGAAAGATATTAATATAACAATTGCAACTGTACAGTGGACTGCAACAAATGACACATGCATTGATCCCAGGAGATACACTCTGCCATTTGTAGATCCTATGGATATTGTTGTAATGTCAGCCTGCATCACTGGCGAAAGAGTTTAATATTCAAGATTATGATGGGTTCATTGCTATAGTCTTAAGTATGTGACCAGCAATCTGCAGCTCAGATCCATATCCAATTAAATTAGTTTTGGTCAATCTTCATGCCATGGATCAATTTGATTCATCAGATATTTGATACATCTTTCCAGTTTTTCAGCTGGCTTTGAAAGGAGCCATGATTATTCCAAGACTTAAGAAACCTACATTAGGCCGTAGTATATTTGATATTCTTTGCCCTATCTCTAACCTTTGATTTGTTAGTTTATGAGCAATGTCAGACCCACCTCATAGACAGCAGGCTCATGGACCCCTTCCAGTCTGGGTTTTGTACTTGCAGTGGTATAGAAGCTGGCGTCAGATGAGGAGTTAACAATCTCCCGATGTTGAGATACCAGTATTACTGCTCAGAATCTGTCACCCTGGAGCTCTCAGGAGCATGTTGATAGTGCTGATCAATCCATTTTGATTGAACACTTACAATTATACTGTGGCCTCTTCTCTGTGGTCTCAGACAGGTCTGCAGCATATGTCTCTCGCCATATCAAAAGGGTCTTTTCAAGTCTGAATAAATCATTGCCACATCCTTTAGACTGTGGAGTTCCAAAGGGTTCAGTTTTAGACTGTTATTGTTCACAGTTTTTATAATTCCATTAAGAGACCTTATTAGGAGGTGACTAATATAGCAAAGCTATGCAGATGACATTCAGATTTACCTCTCTCCCGCAGAAGGAAATGATGAGTGTGTATTCCCTTGCTGACCATCCTGAAGCCATATATTTATGGCTGTCTTGTAACTGACTGAAAGTGAGCACATCCATAAATGAGGTTATGGTAGTTTATGCTACTTTAAAAGACTCATGTTTCTCTTCACTTCCAAGTTATATTCTTTATGAAGGGTATAACCTTGAGTTTGTTCAAAAATTGGGTAATCTTGGTGTTACCTTGGATCACAAGTTGACACTCTGGGACTTAATATCAGCTGTTGCAAAATCTTCATTCCTCTATTTGCAAAACGTATCTAAGATAAAGTGCTTTTTGTTCCAAGCTGATCTTTAAGTAGTAGCTTGCATGCTGGTCTTTTTGTGGCTGGATTATTCCAGTGTACTTTACCTGGGACTACCCAACCCAAAACTTGACCATTTACAGTTGGTGCAGAATTCTGCTGATAGGTTTCTAACTGATATATCATATTTTCAACATATTATGTCTGTTCTGCCATGATCTGCTCTTGCTGCCACTTTGATTTAGGACAATGTATAAGGTCCTGGCATTTGTGTGTTTGTCTTTAAATGATTTAGGTCCCTCTTACCTAAAAATGTTAGTGATGTCTTGCATTCCTGCCAGGGTTCTACACTTGGTTATTCTGGGGCTGTTACCAGTTCTAGAGGAGTACTGTGAGACATATAGGGGGCACGTTCTTACTTATCAAGTTCTGCAACTGTGGGCCATGCAATTTTAATGGCTTTGGCAGTGCACATCACTGGCTGGGTTCCATACATTACTTAAAATGTACCACTTTGATACTGCAAATAAAACAGTATGATGGCTACTATGGCCTACTTCAACCATTCTGTATAATTCTACTTGCTATCTGCTTGTTTGATCTCTATTTGTACATGATGTTTTGTGGGAAAAAGGCATCTAAATATCAGGAAGTTGAAGCTGGAGATGAGGAGTTACACTTATCTTCAGAGACATCCAGTCATGTTCAATTCTTATATCTCTGCCACTGCAAAACAAAATGAACTTACAAGAAGATGTGTACAACTGGTAACACAATTAGAACAGACTTGTACTGGAAACAAATTTAAAAGAAAAATGCTTACAATAAGTTTCTCTCTCTACCTTTCCCTAAACTCTGCCTCCAACTCTTAAAGCAGTGCATAGCAGCACCACCACGGGTTACTGTAGCTATGCTGACACTGCTCACCAGAAAGGGTGATGACAGAGGCATCATGCAAAGTCTTTTCAAACTTGTTCCTGGCATCTTCCTTCTGGAGGAGTGTATCATTATGCCCTGATAAGCACACCTCCCTTTGCAGGAAGAGCTAAAAAAGCTTTTTCTCCCAGTTGCAGCTCTGCATTCTACAGCGCCTTAGGTAGCCATGGTCTCTCAGTCAAGTCAGCTGGAGGAAGACAATAATAGCCCCAATACGGAAGTTTCACATTAATAGACACACATATTATTGCTCCACAGTGATGCTAATATGTCTTTGTAGCACAGTATACTGCTGCTATGGGCATATACATGCCATATGCATTAACATAACAGCCAGGCACTTTATGGTCAGTGTGATAAGCACACCTACTCAGCTGCTCCCAACATATCTGGGTAACACAATGCAATGCAATGTGATTTTGCAGCTGTTCAAAAACAGTGGTGGTAAGTAGACTCAATAACTGTCATGCTACTTGACCCTTACTAGCACAATATAAAGGTTTGCTACCTAGTTTCACAACGTCATTCAATACCATACCGATGTAAAATGCAGTAGCTTAAATAATCAATATGTTGCTTGAATCTTTACAGTGTTAAAAATGAGAATAGGAAGGCATATCCCTGGTAAAGTATATAAGCAAGAAAATAAAGGCCATCACAGAGGAATAGTCTAAGCCCACAATGCACTAGTGCATGATGAACAGCTTTCTCCTGACAGTCTCACATGGCCTATACTTATAACCCCAATGCACAAAGCATCTAAACTGTTTACAACCTCAGTGGTGTGCACAGCCAGTATAGAGGGTAGACTGAGGGATAGGCTTGAGGTATTGTCATGACACCAGGACACCATGGCTCTAGGATTATGCCTGATATGGATGTAATACCTAGCATTAGACAGCAGATGTGTAGGTTAGTGAGCCAGGCATACCTGTCTACCACCCATATCATGTTTGTGTTAGTTGCTATGCTCTGTGGATTCTTGGATGATGTGCAACTATCTAAAATTAATGTGGAGTATAGTGACAACATCAAGGCAAGTCTGCTGAAGCCATCATTGGCAAATTCTGCCTCCATTAGTGCCACAATGACAGATATTTTGACTGCCCACCAAAGTGCCTCTGGAAACCATGCTTTCCATGCTTGTGGGTTGTCAAAAATATGTGGCGGTCGAATACAGAATTCCTCAGGTCAGGATGCTGAGACTGTTGAAGTCATAGCTTCACTGTCATCCGTGGGCATATACACTTCCACTGCAGAATTGGACATGGTCCAGATCATGGCCAGTAGCACTTTCCCAGTAGAAGACCTAGTATACCTCAACCAGCTGTAGATGTGCACATGGTTACTGTAGTAACTTCTCATGACCCTTCGGATCTCATAATGTTGCAGTCACAGATAAATGTGTTCCCTCACATAATTGTACTTCATTTCATCATATTGCAGTCACTTGCCTCTATGCCCCACCTGACCATTCGTACAAGTGCTTATTTCTGTGCCCTACCCACCATCTAACCTCTGTAAATATGGTTATGCTTTATGCACAGTTTTGTCAGTCCATGCACTGATACACTACCATGTAAACCAAGGATGCGATAATGCATGTATCACTTTATTCTTTGTTGTTTGTCTCACAGCCCATAGCTGTGGACAAGATGCCACCTGTTTGTCAATACTGCAAATATCATTCCTGCCTCTATGTTTGATGTGATACTGCAGCTGCTATGTCTTCCTCAGCTGACCCTTGAACCTGCCTTTACACTGCTGGGACAGCTTGCATGGAAGGTCCTGGTTACATGTTAACCTGCTGCTCCAACTGTTTGTGCAATACCATGTAATATAGCAGTATACCACAACAACACTGTTTCTGATATGTTTAGGCATGGGATGTATCCTTTGAGTAGGTCAAGCACCCACTCCAGTATATTATGTCTTCCATCAAGTAATGTGTTATGTCATTTCCTGAATTGCCTGGGAGTTACAAATGAACATCAACAATTAGGGCTGTTGGGCACATTCCCCATCACTTGCAACACACAACAGACAATTTATTATATGTGGCCTGCCCCATGTTTGCCTGATACCTGTGTGCATAGACCTGTTTATAATTTGCACTAAATAACTAGATAACCCTTTGGGAAATTCCCACACAAGAAACTTTCACATTGGTTAAGCATGTGCCAGATGTGGCAATCATGAGTACTGCCTGGGTGGTGACCATGTTTTTTTGTATAAAAACAAATATGTTCCACAGTTCAGCATTCCTCTTTTATAAAATATTGAATCAGTCCCCCATCTTGGATTTCCTAATTTGCATATTCCATTTGCACGAAGTCTTATTTCGGTATCATTACACATTCATTACCATACACTGCATATTGCTCTCTTTTTAGCTTTGCACAATCATTCTTTTGATGTCTCTGAATCTTTATCACCTTGCAGAGTCTTGCTCCCCTCAGATTTGCTCTGCAAAGTGCACTAAATATCTGTGAATCTCAGTCATTGAAAGAAACAGATAGAAGCATTCCATCTTTCAGATCCCATTTCATTGCATGTTAGCTAGCAATTAGACAAGGAATGTAAACAATATGGAAAATAGTTCAACAGAATAAATAAGCCCATTGTCTCAGATGATGTCAGTGAAGAAGTCAACATTAGCTACAGGCAAAATGAATAATCTTTGAATTTTCTGCATTTATCTGGATGCTGCTTAATGGTCTGTGTGTAGGTATACAGATACTTGTGCAGAGGGAATACTAATGAGTAAAAAGAAGGAAAAACATTTTTAAGGAAGAGAAAGCATGGTGGCCCTTTCTGAAAGAGCAAGATCCAAAGTAAGTGCTGCATATTTATGTGTGAGTGTGTGTGTGTGTGTGTGTGTGTGTGTGTGTGTGTGTGTGTGTGTGTGTGTGTGTGTGTGTGTGTGTGTGTGTGTGTGCATGTGTGTGTGTGCATGTGTGTGTGTGTGCGTGCATGTGTGTGTGTGTGTGCGTGTGTGTGTGTGTGTGTGTGTGTGTGTGTGTGTGTGTGTGTGTGTGTGTGTGTGTGTGTGCATGTGTGTGTGTGTGCATGCGTGTGTGTGCGCGTCTGTGTGTGTGTGTGTGTGTGTGTGTGTGTATGTGTATGTGTGTGGATGCCCACATGCACACATGCCTGCATGTGTGAATTTTTGTATGTGTTTGTGTATGTACTCCCATCTCATTTCAAGAGTTTTGAAGTTTGACTTAATCTGGCTGATGAAATGCAGGTAAACAAGGGCTTACCTTTCAACTTACAAATATTTCAAGATAAGAAAACAGTAATGAATGGCACTATTGCAAGGCCTGTTAAATTGTCAGGGAAAATTAAATTTTTAGACTAAAAGCAGATCTTGAACTTGACACCCTAGGCCCTAACGTCCCCTAATGGAGTGATGACTTAAGAAAAGCTGTTACTCTGCACAGTATGTCCATGCTTTCAGAAAACTCCAAAGTATTATACGGAACAGGACAGCAGTTATTTCTCCTGAAGTTTAATGAGTGAAACCAATGTTTAAATAAAAAAAAAAAAAAACTAGATACAAGAAAAAAAGGTGATAGTGTGGTTACTACTGAAATCAATTTCAGAGAAAACTTTGACTTGCAGAAGAAAAACAAGATTTGTTCCTCACTTCCCCACCTCTCCTGGTCACTGAGTGAAGTCTGATTAAAACATGATAACTCTAAAGAAAAGTATTTAATTATTTTATTTATTTAATATTTGTTTACCAGGGAAATCTGAAAGCTGATCTAACTACTCTCTGTAATATAGTGCTAAACCTCTAATGTGGCTATAGTGGTAAAGGAATTTCAGCACTGTAATTGAAGACCTCTTCTGGTACAGTAGTGCTACTTCTTATTGCAAAAGAACAACAGTGATGCAAACTACAAGAAAGTGCACAATACACCCACTGTTGAGGTGGAAAGATAGAGGAATACCAAGGTCACTGCATTGAAGCAACAGTTATAAGGCAATAGGAAAAGATGAAATATGAAAACACATCATGACATTGACTGTAAAGAGACACTGACCTCACTTGTTCCAGGAACTGTTTGCACAGTCAAGTAGTGTCCTCCTTTGGAGTATAGAGGAACATGATCACAATATAAGTAAATGACTGGTTAATAAAGGATGAAGTTAATAAGTCCCAGGGAAGTCTGATAGACATGGAAAGGCAAAATGGGGAAACTTCATCTAGCAAATCCATCAGAGTAGACGGGTAGAGATCCAGTGGCATTAGAAACACTAGTTAAAATAAACATTGATTGTTTTTATCACTCTAATAAAGTCTTGTATAAAATGAATGAGGAAGGGTAGAGGAAAGAAAGGCTGTTCACGTAGAAAATCAAGTGTACTCAGTTGGTACTCACTGAAATCATGATATCACTGTTAACCATGGCAGAAAAAAAATAGCATGTAAATCACTCTTATGAGGTATCCTTGCCTCTGTCAAGTAATGCATTGGTAATGTTCTAAACAAGTACTCTAAGATTAAGTAGAAAAAAAAAAAAACTTTTGTCGGGAGTTGACACAATGACAGAGCATATTTTAAGTGCCATATATCATCTTGTGACAAAGAATAAATTAACTCATTCACTCCAACTGAGCTTAGGAAGTTTGCACTATAACTTCCAATGGGCAGAGCCTAAGTCTTTTAACAGAGTCAAATTATGTCCTCACATTTCAAACAAATGTTTATATCTCTGGAACTATAGGGATTATGAAAGAAGTATAAATGACAAACCTTTCAGCACAAAGTATTTTTATAGTGGTAGTATTCTTTAGGTCCTAGGTCTTAAAGTGAATTTTATAAGTCACAGTAATCACCATCGGTAACTATTACAGTTGTAATATTTTGTAAACAACTTACAATATCTCAGCAACCACTCAAGTTGCACACATACTGTCAGCAGCATTTTATTCATCTAGCTGAGAGCTTTTATAAAAAGGCTAAGGAGTTATGTGTGTGTTACTTGGTTGTTGAGATATTTAGAAAAGAATGAAAATTCTATCTATATAAATTAACATCATTAAAAAAACAATTACTATCTCTTTACCGGCACTAGATAGAGGTCAAATATTAATGCAGTTAAGTTTTCCATTGTGTAAGCTTTAAGATGACATCTTTTAAAACTTTGTACATAGCATGGTTTTGGAATTCTTAATGCAAATATGAACAAGCAATATTTAACACCTTGCATATTGCAGCATTGCATTTAAAAACTGATGCAATATCCTAGAAGCTGATGCCTGTGAAACCCCTAATATATCTCATGCAAGGGATCACATCTGTTTATCATACAGGTTGTGATGCCCCTGCACTGGCCCAATAATCAAGGACCCCCAATCCTCACTACTAGCAACAGTGAGGGCTATACACAATGGGAGGATGACAACTACAAACACAGTAAAGTGCAATTTCCCTTAAGAGCACACAGAGATCACAGTCAGTCTGAGGGCTGGTTTCTCTCTCTTCCTGCAGATCCTCAATAAGACTCCCCACTGGCACAGCTATAGGGTTAAGATCTCAGCTTAGGGGTCAAGCCAAGACCTCCAGCACCCTCTCTCTCCAACCAGTGCTTCGTGCCCCCGCCCAAGTAGCTGACATATACACACACTTTGAAATCTGATTTATATACAAACACACACATACACACCTGGGGAAGGCTGGCACAGGATTACTAGCTATTCCCCCTTCTGCCCAGACTATAAGGTAGTTATCACTGCCATCAACTCCTACCTATCAGCTAATTAAGGCCCTTACAAAGGGTGACCAGTCCAACTGTATAATGTTACTATTATCAAAATGCTAAGTGTAACCAAGACTAAGGCCGTTTAGGAGTGGCCTGTACAGTGTCACCAAATACTTATGTAAGTACTCTAAGAGCGTAAATATGTCTCACAAATATCAGCCACAAAGACAGGTTTAAATATATTTAATAATAAATAATAAAATAACAAGACAATACTCAATCAACACAGTAACTGTGGAGTTCAGAATCACAGGAAATATTTTAAAACAACATTGCCGGATGGTCTCGAATAAATACAGAAAACATCCAAACTAATCTTTACTATATTCCTAACTGTATGTAAAAGAAATGACTGTACTCAAGACTTACTTACAGAGCAAGTCAGATGCAGAAGTGCTGAATGGATGTTTCTAGTTCCAAGACAAGATACAAAATGCCCAAAAGTCTCTCTCTCTGATCTTCGAATTTAGTTAGCCAAAGACCTTCTGTGTTAGCCTGTACTTCAGAGAAGTAGATACCAAACAGGAAAGGACACAGGACTGAACCCTGTGGTACTCCACTTGTCACTGGTCTGAAGTATGATTTAGAGTCTGCTACTTTCACGGTGTGAGTTCTGTCAGTAAGCTAGTTGGCAAACCATCTTGTGACATAGGGATTTAAATCTAGTTTAGTGAGTTTATCTATAATTCCAGAGTGGGGGATGGTGCCGAATGCCTTGGCGAGTGACTATTTCAAAGAAGTCTATCAGGTTTAGGAGAGATGATCTGCCTTTTACAAACCCAAACTGTGTGGGGTCCAGAGTTTGGAGATCTCCAATGTCTTTGTTTATGAGTTCCATGATGATACGTTCCATGGCCTTGAAGACGAGGCTCATCAGGCTAATGGGGCGGTAGTTCCTGGGGTCTGTTGTGGCCCCCCTTTGTGGAGTGGGATAACTGTCGCGGTGTGCCATTCAATGGACAAAAAGCCTGAGGTGAGGCTATGATTGAACATGGTACTTAGGCGGGGTGCCAGTTCATTCTGTAGTTCATGTAGAAGGCAGCCTGGGATGTTGTCAGGTCCCATGGATGCTGTGTTCTTGGCTTTGGAGAGTGAAGTTTTTACCTGTGCAGCCGTGATTACAGGAACTTTGCATTCTTCAGGTATAAAGATGGGCCCTTTAGCGGGTGGGAGGGGGGTAAAGTCAGCACTGAACCTATCTGCCAGGATGTTGGCAATATCAGTTGGTTCTGTATATTTAGTGTCATTGTGCTGTAACTCAGAGCAGATCTGAGTGTTGCTATTGAGATTTTTGACATAGCTATAGAATGCTTTGCAGTTGTCTCTAGAATCAGTGAAAATTTTGTTTTCATAACTAGCTTTGGAGGATTTTATAAGGGATCTCAGCTTCTTACTGAGGATGACCAGGGAGTTCCTCCAATCATGGGATTTTACTCTTTTTTGCAACAGTTTCTTTCTTCTGTTGTAGAGTTTGTTTATGGCAGAAGACCACCATACTGGCTTCCTTTTTTTGGAGGATAGCATCTTAGTTCTGTTAGGGATTGCATGATCCATGCACTCGTGTAAGTGCTTATAAAGTGCATTTGTGTAGGATTCATCAGTCGTGCCTCTATTGTCCATCTGCATGGGTGTCGTGAAGTTTGCCACTTCTGTCTTAAGAAGTGTGAAGTTGGCTTTGGAGAAATTTTTTATGGTCATTTTCCTAATGGGGGGGTGTGAGTGGGATGTGGATGTCTAGGGTGATTAGCTTGTGGTTGGATCTGACCAACGAGGAGCTGACCTCTGGTGTGGAACACTGGTCACCCATGCTGGTGATGACCAGGTCTACGATATTGCTGCCCCTGGTGGGGGTATGGATAAGTTGATTCAAAGCGTTGGAATTGATGATTTCCAGAAAACTTTGAGCAAAAGAGTTGGTGCATGAGTAGTTTTCCCAGTTAATGGTAGGGTAGTTGAAATAACCCATTATTAGAGTGTTGGGTTGTACCTTATTTTCCAGTGTATCAAGAAAAGAGGAGTGGGAATCCTGGGGCATGATGGGGGGTCTGTAGCAAGCTACAATCTGGATTGTGGTTTTGCCCAGAGTTAGTTGAACTTGGATAATCTCGGATTCATTATGCTGAGCAACTAGCTTGGAGGTGTGGATATCCTTAATGAATATGGATACGCCTCCACCTTTAGTGTTTCGGTCCGGGTTTGGTGGCTGAAAGGTGTGGTATGAATTATAGCCTGGTAATGCAGGGGTGCTCTCTGGAGCTTTGAACCAGGTCTCTGTCACTGCACAGATGTCAATGTGCTCCATTTTAAGGAGTGCCTCGAGTGAGTGCATTTTGAGGTTTAGACTTCTAGCATTGAGTAGCATTACCCTCAGATTTTGCTTGCTTGTACCTGTTATGGTGGTGAATTTGTCATTTGAACCTTGCCTAAAAAAGGCACTATAGGGGTGGCAAGAGTCTTTGCCAGTATCCGGAATCCCAAGGGAGACAGGTGCAGGCCATCTCTGGCAAAGCAGCGTGGTCTGTCGATCATGTCATCCCAGGCAGACAGATACTGGATTCCCTCAGAATGACACCAGAAGCTTAGCCAATTGTTAAAGTCAATAATTTTATCCTTGTACTGTGGTGTCATTCTGGGTGATGGCAGGATACTACTCAGGGATAGGGTCATACTGGCCTGGGCTACAAGATCGTAGAGCTCCTCCATGTCTCTTTTCATTTAGTCCAGGGAGGTACGTCTCAGGTCATTCACACCAACATGGACAATGACAGAGTCATATTTGTACTTGCTGTGGAGTGACCTGAGTGCATGCTTTATGTGGCAGATCCTGACACCTGACAGTAACTTTTTCCTTGTTTAGCCTGGTGAGTGGAACATCAGTGTGCCTGACTATAGAGTCACCTATGACTAGAGTGTTGGGTACGTTATGCCTTATGGGCTGTAGTTGAGTGGCACACTGAGTATGTGGGCTATGTGTCATTTGGGTTGTGTTGGGGGGTGGAGGTTGCTTGCATTTCTGCTTTGGTGGTCTCTGTTGTTTGGGCAGATTTGTACTGAGAGCCTCCGCGAATGTAGGTGTGTGTTTTGTGCTTCTGTGTGTGTGTTTTGTGGTGTAGGTGTTGAGGGACTATGTGATGAGTGTGGTGCGGTGCAAGTGTTTACCTTTTCTTCTTGACTGTCTAGGCCAGTCTTTGGTAAAGAGAGCTTTGCTTCCAGTTTGGCTATATAAGTGCATCTCTCACAGGTCGTAGTGTTGTGTGGTAGGAGGAGAGGGCTGTCTGTGTACATGAGGCAATTGCTGCATTGTCCCAAGATGCCCAGATTCATTAGGTAGACAGGAGAAAACACCAGGAGCTGACCTTTAGACATGCCTGAATAGGTGCTTATTTATTAAGTACTAAAAACTGTTTTCCTCTAGACAAGTGAGGAAAGTTGAGTGCTGTAGTAATTTGTAACTTATTTAGTGTTTACAATGAGTTCTGAACAAGTGCTGAGATCAAAGAAACAGATGAGTGCTAAAACTAAAAAGCTGGCTAGTTGTAAGGGAAATTTTGAAGAACAGACTTTATGGCACTAGGAATAGTTTAACCCCAGTTAAGTGGGGGAGCCTTAGGAGCTCACAAACATTCCTGGACACAGCAGATCCGTATCTGACCTGCCACAGGAAAGGGGGGAAGCAAGCATAGAATTTTTTTTTCCCAGTAAAGTGGAAATGGAGAAAGCTGGAACAGAAGTTAATTCAACGTTAAGAATCTGAGTGGGTTGGCCTTCACAAATGTTCTCTATTAGATTGAATGAACTAATGACACTAGACTGGGAGGAGTGTCACAGATCAAATATACAGTATGGGCGGGCAACTGCAAAGCCACCAAGTATAAGAACACACAACACTAGGTAAGGTGGGTGGGAAATTACAGTTCCTAGCTGTAGCCACTAAAAGAAAGTTTTAAACAGATCAAGGAGCAGACTCGAGAATGCTTTTAACTGTAACAGACAAAAATGCACAGAACTCACAAACAGAAAATACAACTCTCAGTATGAAAAAGCAGTTTACAGTTAAGTAATGTTAAAACAGTATAAAACAGTACATAAATGCAGTGAAACAATAAAAAAAGCTTTATAACAGTGCAAAAATATAGTAGATCAACTGTATAGCACAATTATAAGCATTTCAGAAGTGCAGTTCAGTGAAATAAGTGTAAGAAATAACTTAGCCTGCTCTTGGAATCTTAAGGAATTTCCACTTATGCAATGCAATCCAGAGCCTGACAATGCAAGCAGAACCTTTATAAGACACAGGGTTTATATAGCAGTAAGAATGGAGGAGTAGGAAGATCAGATTACTACTCAGCCCCTGCTATTACCCAATCACTCATACTACAGAAGGTCAGGAGGCCTTGTTACTCTCAAAAATAATGAAGACAATCAGCAGAAAATGGCTGCCAGAAACACAGGAAACTCAAACAAAACTATCGGCCTAGACAACAAGCCTCTATCAAGATTATGACACCTGAGCAGAACACAGAAACCTCACTTTAAAAGCATAGAAAGAACACCCACAAAGAGAAAAATACAAGTCTCAGTATGAAAAAGCAGTTTACAATTTAGTAATTTAAATATAAAAAGCAATTATACTAATGCACACTATTACAGTTCCTAGCTGTAGCCACTAAATGAAAGTTTTAAACAGATCAAGGAGCAGACTCAAGAATACTTTTAACTGTAACAGACAAAAATGCACAGAACTCACAAATAGAAAATACAACTCGCAGTATGAAAAAGCAGTTTACAGTTAAGTAATTTTAAAACAGCATAAAACAGAACATAAATGCAGTGAAACAATAAAAAAGCTTTATAACAGTGCATGTCTACATATATACAAACACACACACACACACACACACACACACACACACACACACACACACACACACACACACACACACACACACACATACACGTATATAAATACATGTCCCTATATTTCCATCACAGTGCTGCATGCTATGTCTGTGAGGGAACATCACACATAGCAATACACACAGATATATACAGATTTAAGTGTGTGCCACATGGATGGTTATGTAACATGTGAACCCCTTGTTGTGACCACATTGCCCTTGTCTGTGAATTAGGGAATGAGAATTTGGGAAAGGATAGCAGGTATATTTATGGAGGTGGTTTGGGTTGGTAGATATAGGGGACAGCCTACAGGGGTGGTTTATGACACATGTGGTGGGTAAACACTCTAGATGGTGGGTGTGGTCTGGGATGTGGAAGTACCATGAGCCCCCATATGGAAGCAATGGGAACAAGGCCCCCACCAATTACTGGTCACAACAGCAGTTTCATGTCCTTGAAGGTGCCTGGCCTGGATGCTGAGCAGGAGGAGCATGTAGACCCTGTGATTATGTACTGGGGGCCTCAAGGTGCTGTAGTATATCCCACAGGTTTCTCTGGAGCCCCCTATGGAACAGACCCTGGATCTGAGCTCGCGTGACAAGATCATGTCTGTGTGTGCCCCGGGAGAGGAACACCATCCCCCTGAGGTGGTTCCACCTGAAGGTAGTGCTTGATCAGTACATGAGGAGGCCCCAGGGTGGGTCCCACATGTGATGTGGCCTGGTAACATGGCCAGATGAAGTGAGAGAGGTGGTTCTGCTGGCACATATTCCCTAAGCATGCTATTGTGTCACTGTTATAGAACATATGTGGGTAGTAATAGTCCACACAATCCCAGAACATGTCCAACAGCATGCATAGATATTTCCAATAACACATAATGACAGATGTGCAGCAATCACATAGCAAGCATACCTCATGCATATATGGAATCAAAGTGGCCCTGACAATGGCATGTAGGTGAAATAATCTGTAACAGGCCAGCAATGATAGTGTCCCCACAGGGAACATGGCTACAAACACATAGCACAAAGCGTGCTACAATACAATATATATCCCAATGGTAGGTAAGCTGTAGCTATAACTATTGAGTTGTGCGAACAGCTTTTTGTCACTGATATGGTGGGGGGAGACAGAGATGTCCATTAAGAACTATGGTAACCTTGCTGTATGAGATGGTCAGACCTGTTTCCATCTTTATGTCTTTCAGATAAGATGCCCCATGGCCGGTTACTGGTGTATTCAGCGGCAGAAAATGAGGTAATTCTTAATCACCTGATACAGCACTATCAGGTTCTCTTCAGCAGGACAGCCCATGAGCAGGAGGAGCAGACTGTCCTGTGGAAAGATCTATTCCACATGGTCAATGGTGTTGGCCTGCATAACTGCAGTTATGAGCTGGTCTGGCATCATTGTAGCAACCTGTTTCGCAATGCCAATTTGCATGCTGCTGCAACCTGGGGGGTATCACCTTGCAACAGGGGAGGGGTCATGCCATCCATCCCCCCTTGACACGTGTTGAGGAGCTCCTTGCCAGCCTCGTGGCACCTGCCTGCCCGCAAAAGCCACAACTGGCGGAGACCATTATGGAGGTGGGTGCTACCCACACACTGGGTGAGGAGCATGCAGGTAAGGCCACAGGGCACATCAGCAGACCACTGTTGCTTATGCATCCACATCTGTACAGGTAGATCATGCATATGTGTGATGTATATATAGTCTGTTGTTGCATAGTAGTAATAGAAAGATGTGCATAAGCTGTAGTATGGTGGACTTGTACTGTTGATGTACTATAATCCTGCACCCACCCTGTAGCAAAGCCACAGCTGGAACCACTGACATTACATTTCTTACATTTTTATGTAGGTCCCTTTGGTATACCACTAAGGCAGCAGCCTGTAGCTGGTGAGTATGGTTTATGTTCATGGTATATTCCATGCACACATCTAACACACCTACCCATAATGCATGCCATACATGTTAACGTATCGTTGCTGTTAACTACACTGCATCACAGTGGTGACCATGATGGGGTATCTGAAGGGTATGTCAGACACCTGCAAGATAACTAACATCCTGTCATTGTGAAATGTGCCCACAGGAATGAACATAATGGTGGGACACATGGCCTACAGTAGGGACATGTGTGAAACATCACCCTTATACAGTGCTACAACAGTGTATATACCAGTATTACAATGGCAACTGTTACAGATCTACACTACGGCATATCATAATACTATGGTCCACAATGCTTAACACCTGCAATGTGGTCTCAACATGAGAACTGTGTGTGTAATACGGAATCGTAGGTGAAGGCAGCATATATGGGGAATACATACCTTCACAAACACTGGAAGCATATGTGTGCACACACCAGAGAAAATATAGTAGAGCCAGCTGTTGAGGTACTGCTTGTATGCATTTGTCATGGAAATGCACCTTTCAGCAAGTACACGTCCCCTATTTCACACCACGTATTGGTGTGCTGTCCAAGACATTTGGCCATCAAATGTGCACACTTACCTGCAACAGCAGCGGTCGTGGCTTGCAAACATCTTACATGACATGGTGTGGGCTCCATACCCAGCAGGTAGCACCCATGAGCTGCACATGTAGCCATACCTCACCATTGCATATTCCGTGGCAAACAGTGTAGACAGTCATGTATGTGGCAAGGATGTATGGGACAGGAATGATGTAGGAAATAAACAGATGGCCACCCAAAACAAATTCTGTCACATGTAGCAAACTGGTTATGCAGGCTTCCCACTAACATGCCACAACGCTTAGGGGGTAGCAGGAATGTCCAGCAAGTACTGCCTGTGCAGTACCCATATCAGCAATTGCCTGGACTCTGCAAGCATGTGGCTGATGGGTTAGGGTAAACAGATGTGACAGTTGTACCACAGGAAACATCAGCCAGGCCTCTCTACAGGTAGTGTATGCATAACAGAAGAGGTCCCGAACAGTCAGACATTACAATGTGTACTGGTGTACTATGACCATGTTGGAAACCTACAGACAGTATCATGTAAGATACAGGTGCTGCACAACCAATGCCTCACCCCACCTCAGGCCCACCATCCCCATCTGTACTCTGCCAGTGCCAGAGTACATCTGTATGTTTGCCAGTCATTAGCTGGGACTAGGCTGCTACACATGGTGATCAGTGTTTGGGACACTGCAAACTGACACACATGTGTAATCCATAGTTGTCAAGCATATGCAAAAAGGCTGAATGTGGGAAGGGTGTGTCATCATGACACACCAGTGCACTGCAGCAGGGATACTAAGGATGTTACGAATGGCTGTATATGCACACAGTCAGGTTCAGGAACTGTGGCAGACATAACCCTGACTCCACAGCAATAGTGACGGCAGTGTGTGAACTCCAAGGTATGTGCACATGAGTAGACCTTGCAATCATGCAGAGTTGGGAGACATGTGTAGGGCAGACTGACCATATACTGGCAAATGCAGATGGCCCATGCTAGTATATCCCTGCCAGGAATAGTGACTGCTGTAGTACACATAACAATAGGTGTAACAAACTGTCACGATAAGGG
>NC_056727.1:378511837-378514337 GCF_019279795.1 Protopterus annectens | reverse complement strand
TGGAACCCCTGGCAGGCACAGTCTGTGTGTCCATGGCTGGAGGTGGTGAACTGCACACCCTGCCAGGTATGGTCTGCAGCTGTCCAAGAAACACCTGTATAGGGCAGCCACATGGCAGAACTGTGTGCATGCATACCCGCACACTATACAAACACACCTAGGGCAACCCCATACCTACACACACCACATTACCATGCTCATTTCAGCTAATTACACCCCTCACCAACACACATGGTGTCAAACATATGGCCCACCTTCGGTCTCTAGCAAACCAACAATACACCCTGTGCATATGATGATACCTGTGCCACACCCCTG
This sequence comes from Protopterus annectens, assembly GCF_019279795.1. Classification (NCBI taxonomy): domain Eukaryota; kingdom Metazoa; phylum Chordata; order Ceratodontiformes; family Protopteridae; genus Protopterus; species Protopterus annectens. The sequence continues at coordinate 378,514,019 of NC_056727.1, read as the reverse complement.
CCATCCATAACATTGATGCAGGGACAGGCTAATATGGTTCTGATGCACACGGTGACTGTAATACAGAGTACCAATGTACTGCTGTGTAACATGTTGTCAGCAGTAATGTTTACTGCATATATATCAGGTAGTATAGCTGTTAAGCCATGATGCATTATAGCTGTTAGTAACACTGAGTGATTATGGTCTCCATAATGTTATCCATTTGTGTTGTATGTGTACATGTGTCAGCAGGAGGATTGTCTGCATTCATATTCCACAAGGGGTATGGCACTGTGATGATACTATGCCTTTGACATATCCTGGGAACAGATGAACACATGTTACAGGTCTGTATAACAGTTACTGCCTGTGCCACATGGACAGGTGACCCACTGGGATGTGTATAATTAGCAACCTGATGTAGATCCATCCACATACATTAACACTCTTACATGGCAACACTGGGACTAGACCCCTACCTATGTTCATAGTTTCATAGGTAGATACTAGGCTATCTGCCATAGGGCATTTATAAGCCTAGCCAGAGTGTATTTGGCTTCCACCTCCCTATTAGATTAGCCTACTGTGCCTCTGTAAAGTAGGTCACAGAAGGTACCCTTTTAAGATTAGTTTACTGTGCCTCTGTCTAGCAGGTACACAGGAGAGATCCCAGGGGTGAATTTGCGATTTCCCATCCACGCTTCCAAATTTCGCTTGAAGAGGGTCAGCGAGGGGTTATGTCTAACATGAATTGGGATTCTATTCCAGAGTGAGGGGAGCCTCTGGGAAATGAATCTGTCCCGCCAGCATGTCCTATTTATTTATGTGCTGAGGTTTAGGTCCCTGGAGCATGTAGCACTAAGGGACTTGGATTTTTTCAGGTGGAGCATGTCCATTAATTCTGGGTTTGACATGGCTTTGTACGTCAGGCATAGATCACCTCTGAGTAGGCGGTAAGCAACTGAGTAGAGCTGGAGTTTCTTTAGTCGAGCTGCATAGGACATCTGTTTGTAGCCCATGATCCTCTTGGTGAGGTACTTTTGGGGTCTCTCCAGTTGCTGCAGGTATCGGCTAAGGTACATCCCAAAAGGGGCATTGTATTCAATTATGGGCCTAATGAGTGACGAGTAGAGGGGCACAATGACCTCTCTTGATCTAGACGCGAACCCTTTCGTGATAAGGTGGGCTATATAGAAGGTCTTTCTAACCACTTTGGCAATGTGATTATCAAAGGAGAGATTACTATCTACGTTGGTCCCGAAATCTCTAATTACTTCTTCCGTACTTAATGGATTACCACCTATGTGGTAATTTGTGGGCACCTTGTTTTTCCCAAAGGGGATGACTATGCACTTTTTAGCATTTAGCTTGAGGCCATGGCTCTGGCATCAAGCATCCGTCTCTGTGAGACCCTTTTGGAGGATGCTTGTGTCAGCTGGAGATTCAATTATGGCCCCCAGTTTGCAGTCATCTGCAAACTTTGTCAGCCATAATCCCCCCGTGTTAGCCTGAACCTCAGAGAAGTATATACCGAACAAGAGAGGTCCCAGAACTGAGCCCTGTGGGATGCCACTTGTAACTGGTTTGAATTCGGACATGGCACCTGCGATTCTGACCATGTGGGTTCTATCTCTGAGCCAGTTTGCAACCCATCTTGTGATATAGGGGATGATATTTAAGCTGGTAAGCTTATTTATGATGCTCAAGTGGGGTATTGTGTCGAAGGCTTTTGCGAGGTCCAGGTAGGCTGTGTGGACTACCTTGCCCTCATCTATGGTTTTGGTAACTGTTTCAAAGAAATCAACTAGGTTTAAGAGGCAAGATCTGTCCTTAACAAAGCCGAATTGGGTAGGGTCCAGTGTCTGGAGGCTCCCAATGTCTTTGTTTATGAGTTCCATGATAATACGCTCCATAGTTTTACAGACCAGACTAGTCAGGCTTATGGTGCGATAGTTTCCGGGGTCCGTTGTGGCACCACCTTTTTGGAGTGGGACCACTGTAGCTGTACGCCATTCTTTGGGTACATATCCTGTAGTAAGGCTAAGTTTGAACAGTGACTTAATGTGAGGGTTCAGTTCTTCTTGGAGCTCGTGTAAGACACAGCCTGGGACACCGTCTGGTCCCATAGATGCTGTGTTTTTTGCTTTGGAGAGGGCAGCTTTCACCTGTGCATCTGTGATGTCAGGGAGGTTACATTCAT
>NC_056727.1:378460855-378511337 GCF_019279795.1 Protopterus annectens | reverse complement strand
AGCATAGCGCTATAGGGCAATGGGGAGGGCAGTGTGTGTGCATGGGCCATAACCCATTCATCTAGAGACAGACACACCACACTCAAGCACACACAGGTTTATATTCCACAGGTATGTGTATACAACTGCTAGATGACTACTGCCTTGTACAGTTATGTTGCACAGTTAGCACTAGCACCCCAGAGTTTATAATGCTGAGGGATTCCAGAGGCAAATGTCTACAGTGAGTGAAATTTACACATCATGTGGTTGTAGCTATTTGGCTGTGTTCTGGGTGGGACAGGCCTCCTGATGGATGGCTCTTTGTCACTGTCACTCTCTTCCACACATCTATGTATGTGTACTTTTGACATATTATAGTGTGTTGTCCTTGAATTTATGTGTGTATTTCTATCCAATGTATGTGCAAAGCATGACTGGTGCATCCTGAGGAGTGTATGCACTAACATCTGCAACTGTCAAATATGTATGGTCCACTGTTGTTGCCAGACATTGCCTTCATTTCTTTGTGTGTGAGCATGCCCAGTATGACCTTTCAGTATTGAATGTGTGAATCCATTCCAGGTAGATTGTACTCCAGTGCAGACTTTTGTGTTCTACACCTACAGCTAGCAAACTGTTTCTGTAGGATATATGTAGATCAGTTGACAATATGGGGTAAAACTAGGCAAAGGATAGTGGGTCACTGTAGGTAATTGTGTCTGTGCTGCTTCTGCTACATGGTCCTGGTAATAGCAGAGATATTCAGACATGTGTACTGTTATACACTGTGATGCTTTATGTCATCAGGTACTATCAGGTAGACATATTTGCTTGTAGTGATGTCCTGGGGAACACAGGGTGGATGCAGCTGTGTCCAGTATTGTGGTTAAACACCTACATATTCTTGCAAACTCATGCCATTCTGGAGGGAGAGTTGCAGACACTTGCTGCTAGGTCTGTGTAACTTGTTCAGCATCTTGGTACAGAGGTGGCAGATTATCCCATACTTGTACATCCATTGACTTGACAGTATGGCCTTATCTTGCTGTGGCAATACCTCACAGCTATACAGATTCACACAGGTTACCCAGAGGCAGGGGTCATAAGTCAGGACATTATGCCTAGACATTGTGGTTTACGAGCAGGTTTGTAGCCACCCATTCTTGTGTTTGCAATCAGGGATAGTATGTGCACATGGCTCACACACTCCATTCTGCCCATGATCCCCCCCCAATTATTCTATTCTCTTCCATACATTATGTGAACATTCTCTGATACTTTCCCTATAGTTATCACCTCATCACAGCAGTATATTGATGTTGGTTCATGCAGTAAGACATGGTGGACATGTTACTGTGGTTTGTCCACATGGCCTTGCATATGGTTTCTGTGGACTGTGTTATATTGTTATTTGGGAGTCCATGACATAACATACATTGGCAGTATGGGTGTGGCAAAGGCCTTTGGCAGAGGACTGTAGGCCATTTGGTAGTGATGCAGGCCAGCTGTAGCAGGCCGTTGCATTCTGTTAGTCCTATAGTCCCAGACTGCAATACAGTATATTCCCCTTGGGTGACAAGGTAGGTGTGCTAGGCATTCATGGCAATACTTTCTGTCAGTATTGATCCAGTGGTGTGGATGTTGGCAGGGTGCTGCTTACAGCTAGGGACACACCTGCATGGGACACCTGCTCTGCATGCTGCATTCTTTCACTGTTGCCATACACAGGTGGGGGTCATATTCTACTCATTCCCAACAGCAGGGGTAAGACAAGAGAGGTAACTGTGGGTGGTGGTTGGGGGAGCTGGGTGTATGTGTGCTATAGACACTACTTGCATCTGACTCACAGATATGTATGGGGCATTCCACTTATGCTGGCATGTGCAAGGACATCAGCTGTTTCTCAATACATCATTCCTATGACCTTTGTGGTCTGCCAGTGTTTGGCCAGATGACATCACTATTCCCTACTACAAGCCCAGATAATGTGCTGCAAACCTGTATGTAAAATTCCAAGGGTGTGTTCATTTGACAGTTACATATTATACACTGTCTGTCTGGGGTATTTCCCCCTGTGTACTGCTTGTATATCTGGCCTGACAGTCATGTCACATCCATCTTTCAGATGGTAACACATATTACTTCCAAACATTTACAGTGGCTTACTGCTAGAATGTGTTATACTGGGAAGCATTTTGTTTGGCACTGCAGTTGTGAGGACATGGCCCTGTCATCGGCAGTACTGGGCAATGGCCACCAGGGCAAACCTCACCATGCATACATATTGACCAGTCTCGCACAATATACAACACACAACATCCTAACACACACAGACCTGTATATTGTACACATGCTACAATCTATCTGCTACCTTGGGTAGCTCAGGTAATCTGTGATCCACTGTTATTATGCCTACACATACATGTTACTACATTTACAGTATTGAGGATGGTGCTGGAGGGCTGCCTATGTCGGATGCACATAGTACACTCCCTATACATGGTTGAGCACAGGTAGTGTCATGTCTGGCATCCCTTTTACTGTATGTGCTAGTCAGAGAGATGTGTCATTCCCTGGGTCCCTACTGTGTCAGTATATGTGCTATGCATTGCCTCTTTGCCAAGGCCAGGGCATACTGGGCACACCTCCTTGTGCCTACTGGAGCAGGCTCAGATTGTTCCTCTCTGAGTCACTCTGTACCTTTGCAGGCCTTGGCAATGGTGGGGTGCTGTGTGTCCCTGCCACATGCTGTTCCTGCTGCAGCTGTTTCTGCAGGATCACATTGTGTAGCATGGCACATACAATGACAATTTGAGTAAATGTAGCTGATGAGTACTGCAAGGCTTCACTGGATGAGTCCAGGCACCGGAACCATGACATGAGCATCCCAAACACACGCTCTATTATAATTCTGGTCTGTGCGTGTGCCTCATTATGGAGTTCTTGTTCAGGTGTGTGTGCATTTCTGATGGGTGTCATCAGCCACAGCTCCAGTGTGTAACCAGCATCCCCCACTAGGTGACTGTAAGGAATGTCCCCCACTGGCAAATCTCTGGTACAGCTGCATCAGATGCCAGATGTGGGAGTCGTGATAGCTTCCAGGGCAGCCAGTGTACACATTCAATATAATGCCCTGGACATCGCACACGACCTGGCAGTTGATGGAGGGAAAGCCCTTGCGGTTGATGTAGACCCTACCCTGCTCACTGGGTGGTGCTTTGATGCATATGTGCATGCAGTCTATAGCACCCAATACCTCAGGGTATTCTGCTATTTGGTGGAACAGATGCATATTGCTGGCCAACGCCTCACGGGTGTTGGGGAAATATACGTGCTAACCGGCATGTGCTTGACATAGTATCCAGGAACTGGTGGAGTACCCTGGATACTGATGCCTGAGAGATCCCCATGATCTCCCCAGTTGGCCTTTGGAAGGTACCTGGGGCTAGTATTGTTAGGACTACACATACCTTGGTATCCACTGGGATGGGTTCCCCTCTGTTAGTTCTGTGTGTCAGGCATGGCTGGCACAGCTCAACAGTTTGCTGTAGGTGGTCCCTGTCCACCCTATAGCGCTCCACTCTATCCAGCTCAAGTAGCCCCTGGTAGGTTACCCTGGGTCTGTACACTCTTCTCCGTCTACTCACTGTGGGTTGGTCGACAGCATTCTCATCCTCACCACCCTCAGCCACTTCCACATGTTGATGTATGATAGCTGCTGCAGCCCCTATCAGTTTATTGTTGTTGTTTGTTAAAATTTCACTGCTTGTATACACCAGTGATGTAGATTATGTGGGAAAAACCAGAGGGAAAGGTGTTTGCATAGTTTATAGTAGTTTTCTGGGCTGGGCTGCTGCCTGTGTAATTGGCTGAGTCTGATACATTTTACCTGCCAGCTATGCTAGTTCTCCTTGATTACCTTCCAACTGCTGTTTTCACTTCCCATTGCCTTCCTCTTTAAGCCCGGGGGCACGCTGCACAAACTCATTGCTCAAATGTGCACAGAGCTGCTATTTGCTGTTTTACTTTTTTTTTTCATTTAAAACCTGGTGCGCGGTGTGCACACCCACCTAGGCAATGTATAGAGTGCTAGCCAGCTTCAGACACACCCTCTATGATGTCAGCTGACTCTTAGGCTTGAACCATGCTATTCCTGCACTTACACTGTTGGGTGCTGACTAGCATTGCAGGGAAATCTGGGCTTAAGTATCATTCCTTTAATTTGCATAGGATTGCCTGATAATGCATTGTTACAGGTCCCACACTGAGCCTCCCCCTTAGCAACTACTATTCACTGGCCATGTTGTCTTCTGCCTGCCATTGAGTATAATGGCAAACTATTGATTTTGGTTAGAATGCTTATTTCAGGTTATTTTTTTATATTTTTTGCCCAGTCACATTTGTGTGCCGCTGCCCTATGCTTAAACAGCCACAATTGGCTAAAAAAAAATAAAAATTATTTTTTTTTATTTTTGCAACTGTTTTCTATGCCAGTGGCCATATATTTGGCCATGGGCATGGCTTCCACATAATATACACACTTTATTTGGAGCTGTCATGGCTCTGTTTTGTAGTTTGCAGAAATGTACTCGGTTACTAACTGAGTACATTTCTGCACACTACGCTAGTCCTGCATAGCTGGCCGTCAGCTTCCTGGATCACAAATTCACCTCATTTGCATAGTTTTCACCTGCAAATCGGGTAATTTGCATACAGGAGCTATGTCCGTGAAGGAATAGTGCAGAAGCGCTCATGCACATCCCAGCAGCTTATTCCTGGATTGCACGGCAGCCATATTGCCTCCAGAAGCTCCTGCACTATTCCTGCACACCGTACAGGGCTTGCTGAATCCGAGGGAATATGTTTAGGACATTATGTCTTGTGAAGTATGTATGCAACATTCCTGGACCTGTAACCTGAAATTAATATATCTCTAATTATTATGGTGAAAAGAAAGTTCTCCTGTGGCAATGAGAATTAGTAAGCCAAGTTTCAGGTTTTGCATTCTTTATCCCATAGGATCGATTGCCAGATGACAAAACCCAATTTTAACAGTGTGTTAGTCCCATCACCAAAATATGTCACAATTTATCTTATTTATCTTTCCAAACACCAAGGATTACAAGCCAAGGTATTGAGCATTTCATTGATGAACATGCAAAATGTGTCAGTAGTTTTAGCATCACACATGGCAAATCTCATTGTCACGTTTCACACCTTTACTGGTATTTGATGATAGTCCTACCAATGTGTATGCCACATAATCTGTATACTTGCAATTGTACAAATTGAGTTGGCAAGGCTTTACATCCTTGCACACAACCTGTTATATATAAGATGTGAATTGGGTGCCAGTTCAGACATATTGCTAGCTTGACTTCTGCAGACATAGCTGGCAATGGAGGGAATGATGCTAAACTTAAAGCACAAAGGTGGGGTGGTAAGGAGTCCAGGATTTTTGTGGCACTCTTTGTAAATTGTAGATCCATAGGCTTCTGCAGGGGGGGATGATACCAGGTCTCAGTGTAAGGCTGAGATTTGGAATAGCTTGGCCATGACTGTCTCCAGTGCAACGGGCATTCCATGCAGTGGGGAACAATGTCATCACCAATATACTGTCCTGAAAGAAATGCAAGCAGGACCTCCTAAGCCATTGGGAGGATGAATTTAGGACTACAAACACCACTCAGTTGTATAAGTATACAGACCCATAACCTGTCTATGTTATGGCATTAATTAACCAGTCAGCCAACCCAGTTATTCATTATGCTTTCATATATTTTTTTCTTTTTTCTCCTGTGCAGCTGCAAAGGAAATAGCAGCAAATCATGAGGCACACCTGGAGAGTCTAGCTCACCTCTGAGAGGCACAGGGTAAAGTTGGATCAAGTGCAAATGCAAGCTAGATAAGTATTTCCATTTCCTTGTTCCTTAGCATCTTGAGCAGACATACCTCAACCTTGATATCAACCATGAATGCCTTCTTCAATAGCTCTTGCTGATTGCATTAGACAACAAGAACACAAGCTTAACTATCAGCCGGATCATTATTCAGAAGCAGCAATTAGGTTTTATTACAGGATAGCATTTCTAAAATATTAATAGCAATAATGAATATCAGGGACAATTCAGTTATGGCAATTGCAATTATTACATGCGAATGCATATATCCTGTATTGCATAGGGAAATAAAGGCTGCTATTTCTTATATCCTAGCAGTCAGATTTGTTTATTTTATGACACATGATTATCTTGCAATCATATCTGGATGTGGCATAATAGTCAATATCATATTTGTTTATTTATTGAAAACAAAAAGTGCATTGAAAACATAAATTAACGTAACATGACATGGATCTAATGTTCTCTATTTTTGCACCCCCATCCTATCTCTCTCTTCTTTTATAATTTCCTAACATTCTGCTGTTTGTATATCTTGCTGCTAAAAATAGTGACCAGCAGCACTGAAAGCTTGACCAATTGCTGTGTTTTAGCCTGCCACACCTCCACAGATGACAACATAGACAGCCAGCACTTCAGGTTCATAATCTGTCAGCTTTGCCTCCACAACCCCTGTCCTACCAACTCCACCTGCGTCAGGTAGCTCTGCCCCAGCTGCTGGTGCAGTGGTGCCTCCAGGAGCAGAACAAGTGGCGGAGACGATTTTGTCTCCTAGCAGAGCTGATAGGGCTGGTGAAGGATATAATGGAGAGAGGCCTCAGTGCCCGAACTGGTAGAGTTGAAAAGGTCCTGCACTGGACTGTAAAAACAATGCCCCTTCCAGCACTGACCCAAACAAATGTCAAAGGAGACAGTGATGACAGTTCTGAAGGTGAGGACTAGATTCACACTGCTGTCAAGTGGGTGTGGGTATGCCTCCACTGTCCCTTCCCTATCCCCAATCATGGTGTCTCCAAACCTTTTGTGTCCATCACCATCCCTGTCTGTCTTGTATGCCCTGATTGTCTATACCTTTCCGAAGCCCCTTCCCCAACATTCCTCTCTGTATATGTAGAAAAATACAGAAAATGAGCACCTGTCCAAGAAAAAAAACACACTTCATACATAGCTCTACACTTCACCTATATTTTGTCTTGATACACTTGATTTGGTCCAATTGACTATACAAAATTATTCTGTTGTTGCCACCCATCCCTGGTGTGGTGACTCTCTAAAGGCATGACATTCGTTGTACAAGTCTATATCTATGTCCTGAAGAAGTGAATAGCTACTGGTGCTCTCCAACCACCCTCCTGCAAATTCTTCTATTCTTTTCCCCTTGTCCTACCCTCTTCTCACTTCCCATTTTCACTGCCCTATCAACCCTGTATTCACATATTTAATATAGTAAAAAAAAAGAATCATACACAATCACATGGCCAGAAATGGCCCACAGAAAAACCTTCACCATTTTTGCTTAGTATTTGCAGAAAGGTTGGCATAGCACAACGATGCTGAGTCATGGCAAATGCTGCTTAACTTCCTGTAGCAAAAGCTGAAGATTTTAATTTCAGACACAGTAGTCCAGTTACTTTTGCACAATGTCACTGATTTCACAAGTTTGAAATACAGAGACAGTAGACAGTAGCTTGTGTATGCCTATTAGCCTTTGCTAAGCAATGTGTGTCAAAGACTTTGACTTCCCTTCCTCCCACACATAGATCTGCTAACCCTGCAATTTAGTCTATATTTAAACAAATCATTTTAGTCCCTCTGTCCAGTATTCCTTCTTCCCTTTGTTTCTTTCACACTCTTACAGGACAGAGCATGCTCACTTCTCTAAGGACAATTACTGCACACATCATTGCTTGCATATTATCCTTTTTTTCTTCTGAATACATTTTTATTGCACAAAGTATAGCTTTACTGTTAATAGTTATACACTCTATACAAATGTAATGAGACAATATCTGCTTATATAAGAATGTTTTTACCATGATATATTAAGGTATAACTTGGAAGTAGTCCTGGAATGTTACTATATTACTGAATTAATACTTGTTTGTATCAGAATGTTTTACCCTGAGTTATGCACTGCATAGCTTTGATATAGTAATAGTATATTACTGCAGTAAATTGATTGGGTGCTAGTACTTGACTACTGCAGTTAGTGAGGCTAACACACTGCATATAACACTCAAATGTTTAGGATAAAAATGTCATCACAAAATTACTGCAAAGGAGCCGAATGCAAATGCTTATGTATAGACTAGAGAAATGGTTGTTGTAAGATTCTGTTTGTCTTGAAATTCTGAATTATGCAGCATAGCTAAGTGTGCTTATTCCATGTTCTCCTTGTGTAATATTTTCTGTGTCTTCCAGCTGTAATTCAAGACTGTCTCCCTGAAAAAAAAAATCGTTATTTCTGCTAGCAAAAAACAAAAGAAGCTCAGCTGCTGTTCACGCTTCCTGAGTTGTTAGCTCTGTCACACAGGTGCATTTCAGTAGGGAACTCAGAGTGTACCTTCGTGATATTGTTTAGGGCCACTGTATTATTCACTTAAGGCTTATAGTGGATTGCTGCTCTACTTGTCATTGTCTGTTGTTGTATATAATAGTAGTATGAGTGTAGTGTCCTACCGCAGAACCCAGACTTACAACTTTAAACAATGATTACTATATTGCTGACCTTTTTCTCCTTCAAGTTATTGGTTATACTTTGCTGCTACTCTCTCAGCCAAATTTAGTTTGTTCTCTTCCTCCCTGCCAGCCTTCCTGCATACAGTTTTTTGTTGTAAACTGTAACGGTTTGAGGGAAAATGCACCTATAGATTTCATAGTGTTCTACTGTAATTGCAGTCTGGAGTAGAACATCCCTTATGCTTCAAAAGCATGTGTTAGACTGATGTTTTCCTATTACATAAAACTGATCCTCTGACAGCATAACAGATAAAAACTCCTCCTGCTGCTGTTGAAGCTGTTTCCCACTACTCTCCCTTACCAGCCCAGATTCCCCAAACACCCTTCATGGCATTTTATATACATATATATATATATATATATATATATATATATATATATATATATATATATATATATATATATATACATATATATATATATATATATATATAAGACATGTTCTCCACCCAAAACTCTATTTACTTTCCATCCCTGTTAAAGGCATACACATAAATATAGACATACCCTGTACACAAGAATACACACGCAATTCCTAAACTGTAGTCTGCATTTAAGCACTTTAACTTTCTTTTTTCCTCTTCTTTCCACTCTTATATTTACTAACCACAGTAATCACAACTTAGAACATCCACTTCATTCAGCTATCTAATCATACCCCTCCTACATTCATACCCCAGTGTTCTCCTATCCCTCTGATGGTCATACTCCAGTGTTCTCCTACCCCTCCTATGTCATACCCCAGTGTTCTCTTACACCTCCTGTATTCATACCCCAGTGTTCTCCTACTCTCTATATTCATGCCACAGTGTTCTAGCTGTTCTTCCTCTGACATGTCTCTACAAAGCTATATACCATACTTCTCTTAAGCATTACTGTATCCTTTCTCTTCCTGTTTGATCACCTTACATCTTATATCACTCAGTCTTTGTACACCTTTCTCCCACTACGAGCTCCACCTATAACCATTCAAATCACCCCACTTCTCCACTAATCACGTACAATATATACAAGGCTCACCCAATCTTTAATTCAAATTCAAATTACTATAACCTCACAACTACTACACCAAAATAAAACTGACTGCTAAAGTTAACCAAAACAAGCTTATCAAACATAGCCATTTTTGTCTCTCTCACCATGATATAGGGATATTCTTACAAGCCTCAACCCACCTTCCATCCTGACTCCCCAGTAGCCTCTAAAACTCATCCCAAGCCAATCTTCTTCCTAAACCCATCCATCTCCTTCTAAAACAGGGACCACACCACCATCACCAAAACGATCAAAACACAACCCACCTGTCTCAAACTCACCCAAACAGCTTAAATTAATTTCCTTAAATACTCACTGCATTGTGATAATTCCCTGTTTGTAGACTGATTGCCTACTGTCATGGGTTTGATTGCAGCTGTAGGTTAAATTATTATTTCATGCGTACATATTATCACAATCATATTCCAAACCATGCTATGTTTCTACCTTCTTGGTTGTGCACTTTATAGTGGCTGCAATAATATATGAAGAACTGACAATGGGGGCTAGCAACAAAGAGAGAGAGAGAGAGAGAGAGAAGAGGAGAGAAAAAGGAAAAACTTCCTGACATGGGGTATAAGGTACATTTTAAGGTGCCGGGACAGCTGTATTGTGTAATCTGTCATGCTATGCCATTAGTTCTGAAAGCCATTACTGACATAGAAGGGTTAAACTAAGACTGTGGAGAGTCTGTTGAAAAGGGGAGGTGATCTTTCAAGCTTAAAATACCACACCATCAAACTACAAATGTAAAATACTTAATCGGACTGTCCATAATACATTCCTTTCTATGAAGAGTCCAACAGATGATGAAATAGTCGTCAAACTGACAGTTTGTAAAACGCATGAGTTGCAATTCTATCCATCTTATAAAGTGCACTGAAAGGCTTGAAGAGCTTTGCCATTCCCATTCCAAAAAGTGTGACCTGGAAAATACAGGATACTCACAGTTGAATGGCTAAACAGCATCTAAAGTTGCCATACATGAAGAAGTTCAAGAAAAATGACATTGCATTACAATGACTCAGCAGCAGCAGTCAGGTTTATTTTACCTTACAGTAGGAAAATTACATTGCAAAAGTATGCCCCCCACGAATACAAAAGGTGATCATTATCCCTCTTCCTGCCTGATATACAAGGTGACACACTACTAATTAATAGTTCCAACACCCCTTTCAAGATTAACAGGAATAGTTTCAGTAAAACAGCTTGGATATCTGGTTGCAATAATACGCAAGTATCTTTCATGCATTTCAGATTCTTGTTAAATAGTTAACTGCAAATATCTGTGTTTTTCTTCATTTAAAACATTTCATTTGCATACCACTTGAATAGTGCAGTAACACATCATTTGCAAAAAATTGCAGCCGCAACAGAAAGTCTTAGTAAGTTAACCATATCTTGCATGCGAGTTAATGTTGTGCACCTTCCTACCCCTTCTTACTACCTATAGCAAGAACTTTATTGCACACAGCATGACAATAATGAGGTAATAAGTAAAAGTAACACACAGTACATTTGGTCTTCATGTCTCACAAAAAATATTGTTGCTACTCCTCTCTACTTCTGCTTGTATCTCTCTCTCTGTTCACCTCTTCTGCTTCAGAAAGTTGCTGCTGTCTTTCAACTGTGTTATTTAAAGTATGTGAATTAGGATGGTATGATGAGCTAATGCTCACATGTTTAAGTAGTTTTCCAACTTCTTCAAGGGTGCTAATCCAGGTATTAGCTATGTGTTACTATAGCAATAACCCATGCCTGGGTGTGGGTAATGCTGGATTTACTCACGGTTGGTGTGGTTTGGTCACGAGGGCGAAGCCCGAGTGGCCAAACAAAGCCAACCATGGGTAAATCCAGCAATACCCACACCCAGAAGTGGGTTACTGCTACTATAAAATAACATTATTTAAGAAAAAAATAATTACTTTTCTTAAATAATGACATTGAATAATGCCTCCTTGCTGCCCTTCCACAGCTGTCTGGTATTCTGCGGCAGTTCTGATGTACTGCGCATACGCATGCCTATGCAGTACATCAGAGCTGTGGGCAAAAGCAACGGAGAAAGCAAGATCTCCGTTGCTTTTTAAAAACTGTTTTACTATGTTGAATGAGTTTAACATAGCGAGACAGCTTTAAAAAAAGCAACAGAGAATATCAGTTGCTTTTATAAAGCAGTCTCACTATGTTAAACCCATTTAACATAGCGAAACAGTTTTGAAAAAAGCAACGGAGAAAGCAAGATCTCCGTTGCTTTTTAAAAACTGTCTCGCTATGTTAAATGAGTTTAACATAGTGAGACAGCTTTAAAGAAAGAGAGAATTCCATTGCTTTTTTAAAGCTGTCTCGTTAACATAGCGAGACAGTGTGAAGCAACGGAGAGCTTGCATTCTCTGTTGCTGTAACAAAAAGAGTTATAGTAATGGAAAAAGTCCGGGCGACTGGACCTTTTTCCATTACTATAACTCTGAATTACTACGTGCATGCTGACCAATCAGCGTGCACGTTTTTGAATATTAATTGGGGGTCGTTGTATAATGACTGTTTTTATACATTGTTTTATGTGTAACTGTTGCTTATGTATTGTTATGAGCTAACATTTTCTGCTTCAGTCATAAACTACTTGGTCCCTTGATAGGTTGATAGGTTGGTTCATAGATTAGTACTAGGCTAACTGCCTTTGTGGGCCATTTTAAGCCTAGCCAGTTACTCCCATGTGAGAATCAAACCTTGCTGCTTGTGTCTGTAACGTAAACACCTTAACCATTACACCTCCCTGTCCCCAACTTTTCTGTTTCATTAATCTTCCACCTCTGTACTTGCACAATGTCTACTGCTGAGCACCATCTGAGCTAAGGCTAAATGGAAGTACAGAGCTTATGGCAAAATCTTGTGAGTTTTTGCCTTCGACCACATTATGCTGGTGCTTAGTTATGTATAGTCAGGTTAATCTACTTTTGAACAAGCTGAAGAGCTGAATGTACAGCTTTCAGTTGTCATGAGGCCAATGAAGAATATTACATACATTCTCCTTTTCTGCAATTTTTTTGCGACATGAGGGCTTTTTGAAACAGGAGTTCCTACGGGGTGTGTTTGGATAATACTCATGTATATAGATTGTCTTGCATTTCTCTCAAGGTTCAAATCCAAATGTATACCATACTGTTTTTGAATGTATTGTATGACTCCTGTGGGTGGAAATGTTGGCTACACTTTTTTCTGAACATGCCATTATCCTGCTACAATACTAATGTACATGCTCCCAACTATGATGCCTCTCTTGTACAGATATGGCATGAATAATTATGCTGATAAGGCAAATAGTAATACATCACAAATATATGCAGAAAAAAAACATGCACTAATGTGTTAATATATCTGTATTGTGTATTTCTGCCACCATCTGAACACCTCTTCCCACCATTCTTTGTCATACAATAAACCTGTTTGATTTGCAACTGTTACCATAAGCCATGTTTCCACCAGCAATAACATGACTGCTCCCTCATGTGTTTTATAATACACGCCTTGTATACATATAAGGATTGACTAACTTAAACTGTCATGAGAAATGTGTAAATCATGACACATGAAACATGACAAAGAGCACATGAATGTTTTGGATTCCATAAGACATGCCTGTTTGCATTAAAGTCATCACAGAAGACCATAGTGTACTGATAATTGCCATTCTAAGTTCAGCACCTCAACATGTGATTATGGATGTGCTAATACTTTGCCGTAAACAGCAGCGCAATTGAGCCTGGCAATGCTGCCCTTCTGGCAGAGAGTTCAAAAAAAACTACAGCAGGTAATTCTTTTGTTTAGGTTGCACAACATTTGCATTTCTGCATTGAATTTTGACAAGTTAACTTGATTTCAAAGTGATGTTGACTCATTTAATTCAGTCCATAAATGCATGTCCAACTTCCAATGGTTATACTTTAAATTGTGTAACAATCTGTTTATTTTGTCCAATTGCACAAGCACGAGACAAGACAAATGTGCAATCCACTTGTGGGTGTGAATGTAAAGCTTGGTGTTGTGTCTACTCCACCTGAGGAGAATACATTTAACTTTGCACACAGCTAACTTATCCCGCTTTTAAAAAAAATATCATCTCTGCAACACAATGATGAGGTCATCCTGACAAAAGTGATACTGTATCCGCTTGAGTCAGATGTTTCATGTGGTGCTTACAAATAATACTCTGCTCTATGGATTGTGTAATGAGATCAGCAGGAGGTTTGATGCTCAGTGTGGAAAACTTGTGTGTATAAAGCCTGGTGATGTGCTCACATCCCCTGAGGATAACAAATGTAAATTTGCCCACAGCTCGATTATGACACATTTAACAGAAAAATCATCTCTGTAAGACAATAATGAGGTCATCCTGTCAAATGTGCTCTCTTTCTTGCCATAAGAGTCAGACTTCTCCTATGGCAATTGCAAAGAACTCTGTGCTCTTTTTTGTGTGTCGTTTATGTTGTTCAGCCAGTGACATACTTGTCATTTAATTTATAGCAATTTTGTGCATTATTTTGTCAAATGGTCACCCTCCTTTGTGCAGTGTTGGGTCACCCAGTCAAAAGGAGGTGTTGGATTTTTTTTTCAAGTGAGGGAGGTAGACCCTGCTGCCATCAAGCTTTCTCTTCTCTGGCATGGCTGTCTTTCTAGGTTTTCATAGTCTGATTATTTACCTGTGATTCACCTTCTGGTGATGTACGATGCCGAGATGTACAAAAAAAATGGCCCATAAAGCAACAGCAGCACTTTGGCACAGCCTTCCACATGGGCATCTCATGGATTGGGGCTTGGCCGTGGTTTTCAATGTGGGGATGTGTTTTGTGCTGAGAGTTCTCACCACTATGTCCCTTCTTCCTCTTCCTTCAGAAATGAAAAGCTGCCTTTTGCCTTTGGGTTACTTCACCCCCACCAACTAGTACTAAACTGGACCCAGTTGTCCAGTATTACAGACAGAAAATCTCTTCTCTTTACTGCTGCACTGCTGGCTGATAGGCTGAATTCATTTTCGGATTGTCTGAAGTGAGTATCACGAGACTGAGGTGAACAATTTTTTGGTATTTTCTGTCTTTTCCGTGTTGTTTCTCTATAAAGTTGCAGGTTATCCTCTTCCACACTTCTTGGGTAGTTTGCCTTTGTATCATGGTTTGTCACAGTGGGCATGTAATAATCTTTATCTGCCACTGGCATTTATTTGAATAATGAATGTAAGTGTAGGGTTCAATGCTGTTTCATTGTTTGTGGTTTCAAAAGGCAGAAAGTTTTTAATGCTAAGCATTTCGACAATGAGAACTGCGTTGCTTTGTTTAGCAGATGTCTTATTTGTGCTGTAAAAAAAAAAATAAAACTTTCAAATGAAATCAGATCATCATAAAGTAAAAGTAGTATGCACATTAGTGAGTGAATTAAATGGGTGAAATAGCCAAGTAATGGATCATTGGAGATGATAGCGGAGGCTCCATTCAACCATGATGAAGTGTGAGGGAGAGGTCTGACAACTCCAAAGACAGCCCAAGCTGCCTATACCTCCCAACTGTCCAGATTACCACAAGTGAATTTTTATTTGCTTCTGTTTGGTTTTGTTCCTCATAATATTTGTGGGTTTCTGGAAAATCATTTAGGAATTTTAAGTCTCTAAATAATGATGACACTTTCAGACTTCATAACCTTCAGAAAAAATGCATGCTGAGCTAAGACCTGTTCTATCAACTCTCTCAGTTTATACAAAACCAATTTTAAATTTGTATATATGTTCTATGTTCCCCCCAATATAAATATTCTTTATTGCATTAACAGGTTGGGTACATTGAAGGTACAATTGCTTTATAATAGCCACATAATCCGCCTCTCAACTGTCCTGATTTTTGGCCTGAAATGTGCTCAAAAACTCTAATAATCCCTCCATAATAAGCAATTTTGGAGAAAAACATGGAGGTTTACAATTTAGAAATAACTGTAATAATCAGGTTATAGATTACTTTATTTCCAGAAAGCGCATGTAGAATCTTTTTATTTTGTCAGCTGCTCCAAGTTAGCAGTACTATTAAGCCCCTCCTTTGACCAGGTTCCCAACGTATTGTGTGGCTATTTTATATTTTGCATCCCTTTTTGGTCAATTTTTCATAAAAGACCTACTATTCTATTATCTATTTAAGTTTTGTGCTTTAATATTTACCTTATGTCATATTTTTGGTATGAGGTCCCACTTCTATGTATAAGCTTTATCTGATCATGAGGTATGACAAATGTGTCAGGGCCATCACAGTCAGCCAGAGACTCCCCATGTGACTGATATACTTGTTTACCTCCCCATGTAGTGACTCTGGATGTGTCCAAGCAAGGCAAGGAGCAGTTGTGCAGTGTAATGCAGGGTAACCCCCCCCATGCAGTGTAATCAAGGTAGACACCCCCATTTCATCTGTTCACAATTACTACAGTGGCTTTTCATGTGATCTCTTTTTTGTACTGTTGATCTGGTTTCTTTCTTATTTTGTACTGTTGATTTATGCTGTTTTAAGTAGCAATGCTTTAATAACCATCAGGTAGCAATGCTTTAATAACCATCAGGTAGTAAGCTTTAATAACCATATTGTTAAAAAAAGCTTTAATAACCATATTGTTAAAGAATTGCCAACATTGAAGCCTTTCTGTTATTGGTGGCCACCGAGAATACTTAATACATATGCATATAACAGTTGGGTATTGAATGCATATGATTTTATTTGTAATAAAGGACAGGATACATGTCTTAAACTCATTACACTTGTTGGAACTTGATCTCTGAGGGTTTTTGTGTGGTCCATACACTGCACAGTAATCCTTTAGTAAACCTGCACAGTAATTGTTTAACGTTTATCTTGACTTTGTTGCTTTTTCATTTTACTTTGATCATGTTAGTTGTCAGAAACAAGTAGATAGTTGTCGAGCAACAGGTCTTTTACATTAGAACAATTTTTTAAGTGGGGGTATCAAAGTTGTTACTTTCAGCATAAAGCCAGTACTTTAATAAAATAATGCATAAATTATAATAAGGTGCTTTTTGAGTTGAGTGCTTGAGTGCTGCATATTTTTCTTATACTTGATTTTGACTGGCATTCCAGTAATTAATTTAAATTTTTTTTTATTTTTTCATGCCTCTTTTTTTTTTTGTTTAATCTAGATATTAAGTAAGCTGTCAAGCAACATTATTTTTTTTTTTTCTTTTACACTTCATTTGTGTGACTGGACTCATAAGGTTTAGCACCCAGGCAGCATATTTAATTAAAGTTTAGTTTTCTGGTTTTGAGCAAAACTCCTCCCTCCCCTTTCTGTCCTTCCACTTTTCCGTTCCCACCACCTGCCATTTATTATTCCTGCCCCTTTGATTTGAAGTCACCAGCTGCCACTGCTCTCTAGATTGTGCAACTAGATAAGTAGGAATTTAATGCTCAAGATGTATGTGTGTGTGTGTGTGTGTGTGTGTGTGTGTGTGTGTGTGTGTGTGTGTGTGTGTGTGTGTGCGTGAGTGAGATGAGGAGTGTACAGTTTCAGGTGAGCATGTCCTCTAACACAGCTATGCTTAATCAGCTTCCACTCTGAAGAAAGTTAAACTACTAGATGAGTCTGTCTTTTTCCACCTTTCACAACATCTTCAATACAACACAATGATGTGGTTATTCTTTCTAAAATGTACTCTTACACTATTGAAGACAGACTTTTCCTGTGGCACTTGTGGTTCATACAGTATCTCTAGAATGTGTAACTAGTTAGGTAGGTGATTCATATACAGCACTGGGTAGAGCTCATAATGCATTGAAATGCTTTTACTTACACCTGCAATGTGTGACATTCCACTCAAGTGACATGTTTTGCCTGGAATCCAACATCAGTGTATTGAGTTTTAACCATAGCAGTACGTCTACAATGAAGTGGTGATGTCATCCCCTTAAAAATGCTGTGTGCCTCATTTCTAGTTTGACATCTAGTATGGCACATGTGTTTAATGCAATGACCTGCAGATTATGTAACTAGATAAGTTTGAATTCCACAGTGGTTAAGTTATCTGTCTGTTGGTGTAAATCCAATTAGGTATAACTTCCACAACAGCTGAAATCAATCCACTTCTACCTGAGGAAACATTTAGACGGGTAGATGAGGCCCCATCCCTTTATTTCACTTTTCATAGCAACATCCTGTCTGCAACATACTGATAAAGTCAGTCTTTCTAAAGTGCACATTCACACTTCTACAATTAGACTTTTTGTGTTGTACTTGTGTAACTTAGCACTGTTCTCTAGAATGTGCAACAAAATAGATGTGAGGTCTGAATGAAGCACTGATTACCTTCCAAGAGTGTGTTTGTGTGACTGTAAATGGATTCAGGATTAGTTCACACACTTTTGTAGTGGCAACATATACAACCTCAGATGTCTGTAAAAGTCATTTAACGCACGCATCTCCTTAGTAATACACTGCTGATGTCATGCCGTCATAGATGTTGTATGCCATCACTTTGTACTCCAAATTCACCTGTGGTGTTGACTGCTGACACTGTGTTCCATAGATTGTATAACTATGGAGGTAGGTGGTTCAAGTCCATACTTGCTTAAATAATGTGATTGTGATTACTGTCATAAGCAGTTGGCTACTTCACCACCACCATTATGAAAGTTTCCACTTATGAGATGTACTTTCAGTGGCACAGTGTTAAGCAAGAAAATTCTAGCATCTGCAGGGAAAATACATTTTTGGCAACACAATGATTACATAATGCTTACATAACTGTAGTATCTCACAGTTGCAGTGCTACTTCTGCGGTGCATGACTTTAATACTGTGCTTCAGAGATTGTACATAGGTTGGAGGTTTGAGTCCAAATATTAATGTATTTTTCACTCTCATACTGTGTACACAACTCTTCAAATACATATTTGATGAGCAGCTGTATGGTATTATTGTGCACTTTGACTACTTTTTACCATAAACATCCAGCTAATAAACAGCGCTGATGCCATCCATTCAACTGTGCACTGTCATATTTGTACAGCAGCATGTTGTGAGGCTCTTGCAATTCAGGCACTAACGTCTAGCTTGTGATCTTAGGTAGTTAGTCCAAATCCAGTCATTGCAGCTCAGACTACATGGTGTCAGTCTTTTTGTGACTGTACATGTTGCTAATGCTGTTGTGAAACACATCTGCTGTGTACACATAAAGATGTAGATTCCTCTTACAAAAAGCTATGATAATTTCTCACATAGCAATGATTTTATTCAGAATAATGATGACATGTGTTTACATTTTCCTTGCATAACATTTGTAGTAAGTGTTCTCCTCTGGCATGAGGGAATGAGACAGTTTTCTTTATGGTGTTGCCTTACTACACCAGTTATAGGCACACATATCTCTTGCAGCAATAACATTATGTAATGCATTGAAATACTGACATATATCACAGCTGTAATTACACTCTACTGTGGCAAATGTATTCCCTACAATATCATGTATTTTCTGTAGTTAGATGCTCAGGTGTTCAAAAGCCACTTTCAGTGACTGCTAGCATTGTGTGGCCTTATACTGTAAAGGATGAATGGCATTCACTGCAGTTATAATGTGCACATTTACAATGGAAGAAGCCCCCATCCCTTTTATCTCAAAAAGATTGTTTGTGACACAATTATATGATGTCATGACTTAGCACAGATGGAGTGCCACACTTGTGTTAAGATCTCCACTTTGGCACTTGTGTTTCATCTTGGTCTATATCACTACATCAGACTGTCTTCTTCTTCTTCTTTCGTCTTTTCCCGGTTAGGGGTTGCCACAGCGGAACTCCGGTCCGCTAATGATTGGCAGTAGATTTTTTACGGTGATGAGGTGCCAGCCCGACGCCCAACCATCAACGAAGGCACTCCCATTCACACGTCTTTTGAACACCACTTGACCACGGGGAGGACATGCAGACTCCATACAGAAGGCACTCCAGCCGAGAATTGAACAGGAGAACCTCTTGCTGTGAGGTGACAATGCTACTGCTGTCACTTTAATGAATGCATTCATAAAATCCCCTTTGTGTGGAGAGCTGCACATCCCACTAATTATATATACCAACTCCAAGATCGCTCTACAGTGAGGAAAGGGCAAATTTCCCGATCCTCGCTGTACTGTGATTTCAAAATGAACAGTTTGACGAATGGCATGTACGATGTAACTGCACTGAATATGCCATTTGCTGAACTGATTTTTTGCTGAACTGATAGGGACCCGTTTCATCTATGTCATTAGTCAGTAGACTTACATAGCTTGCTGCTCAATTCCTGAAAAGGGCAACATTATATGAATGTACTGACATTACACAAAAAATATTGTATGTAGTAATTTGTATACATTTTTGTGTTGGACAATGATATATATTCACATGTTATGATTACATGGCAGTGAAATGATTATTCAGGGCACGTCATGCTGTGAGCACTCCTGTGGCACATGCATTAAGTAATGGCTTGTGTAGCATACCTACACAGATAGAATGTGATTTAGTTCTGGGATAGCATGTGTTGTACACTATGGAAACAGCTTCCTTGCCAAAGAAGCATTGATATTGTACTGCGCACTGTTGTGCAGACGGTAACATGCATTGCTTCTTTTTACCATTCTGAATAAATCTGATTGCATTGCATGCATAACTCCTTTCTTGCTTCATACTTTGATTTCACTTATTTGTAACAACCTCCCTTGCTATTTCCTGTGGCTCATGCAGTCAATGCAGTGATATGTAGACAACCTCGTATCATAGGCAGGGGGCACTGATGTATTAACATCTGTCAGTCAGACAGCAGTGGCTTTCACACAGAAAATAGTCATGGCCAGTAGGAGGGATACCTTTTTCATGTATTGTCCTTATGCTACAAAGTGCAGTAAGCCCTTGAAGGCTGTTCTGCATGACATGACCGATATGTGTATTTCTGTGGCACCCATGGTTGGTATGCATCTCTCTGATATCTGTCCTGGCATGTGTTTGAAAATGACAAAATGGGAATGTTTATTATGTCATTTATTGCTCACAGTCATTACTTATTTCCAAAATAATTATGCTGTGTATTGCATGTCTTCATCCAAATATTACTTTATTACTGCAATTATTTTCTTCACACAGTACAGGTGTTAATTGCAGACGAGGGCTTTCATAAAATGTTTCTTACTGTATGGAATGCTGCCAGATCATCAGAAAGTGTGATCAGGCCTCTGTCATAAACTTTCTTGTGTGTCGTTGCTGTTGAATTGCTGTTATGATACTGTTCCCAGTAATTCCTTGTGAGCATGTCCAGTATAACAATGTATGAGATATGTGCCATTTACCAAGGAAAAACTTGAAATCATAAAATGTCCTCCAATCTGTGTTGTCATTTGTAACTTGGTGTTTATATTACCATTTAGCATTTACATGACTATACAACACGTGCTTGTCTATTACATGTTTATAGGTAATAAACGCCTTTCTTATGGGTGGCAATGGCATTTATTTGCAAAAACACGCCCCTTTCTGATGGGCATGATGCAACAACTGTAAGGTTTCTTGCTGAAATGTAAAATACAACAGTAGTGCTGGCTAGCATACATACATTCTCAGTGTATAAATCTCATATGCAATAACTGCAGTCTGTGCATTTATCCCATAATGTAGCTACTGTCCTTGCTAACTATTATGTCAACTCAGCATTTTATTAGCATGCATATAACATTAACTGTATTTTGTTACACTGTAGCTTTATGTCCCTCTCACATACTTTCTTTGCATGCCCATTTTTATTTATGGCCATAAGTCATGTATTGTCATTGAGAATAATTATCATTAAATCAGTGTGGCAGTATTTATGTTACAAACATTTCTTTGACACTTCAGCATATTTGCCTGTAGTATCTTAGTACATTTTTCATTTTAAGATCTAGAATCTAAATAATACTACCACTGTGAATACTTTTTGTGATGAACAGTTTGCTTTTTACATTTTTAATAACCATTTATGGGTCCAGATATATGAATATTTGTTTGAAATGTGTGAGGGCATAACTTTGTTTTGCCAAAAGAGCTCAGGATGCAGTCAATGTAATTGTACAAACTGCATGTCCTTGGTGTCTATACTCATGTCTCTTGGCTAATGTATATAGCATGATTATTCTTCTAGGAGGTGAGTGTTGAGCAGTGGTGAACAGAGTAGTCATCCGTATGTGCCCAGGAAACTTTGTAGTATTAAGGGCAGAACCTCCCTGCATATGCCTGTAACCACCCTATTGCTCCAGTACATCACTCATTTCTGTGGCTGATATAACTCCTCAGGACTCCAACTCCCATCCTTCACAGAAGTCACCATTCCATCTGGATCTCCAGGGTCACCTGGGATCCTACAGTGGAAATGATTAGCTGGACATGTGCACCGCCTCTCTCTTCATAGAAAATAAGCAAGGTGTCAAAAGATGCATCATTTCTCCTATACAGTTTCAGCAGGTACTCAAGCTGCTGTTTGAATGCAAGTTTCCTGATTCATAGTAATAGCTTTAGCACCCCCCATAATGAAAAATGCTGAAATGAGGATTTTCTAACTTAACTGCTTTGAGTAGTGAGTATGTTCAGAACTGACATGCTCCACAGGCACTTTTGGCTCTACTGTGAATTTACAGGCTTGAGTGACTTGTTAAGCAATGCTCCTAGCTTAGCACACAGCTTTATCAGGGCCACTTTAAAGACAAAATACTTACATTTGAATCTGTAACTTATCACAAAACCAAAATGAATATTACCTTAACCCTTAGATTAGATTAGATTAGATTAGATTAGATTAGATTAGATTAGATTAGATTAGATTAGATTAGAATAGAATAGAATAGAATAGAATAGATTGGATTCCTTTATTGTTATTGTAGAAAGTATAATGAAATTTGTAGCAATCCTAAGTTGCATTCACATTAAATGGATGCAATTAAATAAAAAAGACAATACAATACAATACAATACAGTACAATAGAACACCTAAATTATTGCACTTCTGTATATTGCACATATAAAATTAAAAATGCAGTTGTTAGCATTTAAAATAAGACAAAGTGCAAAAGAAGAATGTAAACATGTACTTTGTAATGCAAAAGTAGCTATTGTTGTACTGGTTAGAGTCAATCAATATAAGTGTTTGGCATTATTCAATTCTTGTATAGCTCTGGGACAAAAGTTGCTTTTGAGTCTGTTAGCCCGTGAAGGAATGGACCTAAACTGCCTCCCAGAGGGCAGCAACTCAGGTGATTTCCAGGGTGGGAAGGATCTTTCAGGATATTGGTTGCCCTGCTAAGACAGTGAGAGCTGAAAAGTTCCTCCAAAGAGGGCAGTATGCAGCCAATAATTTTCTGGGCAGAGTTTATAACCCTCTGAAGGGCTTTCCTGTCTGCCACTGAGCTGCTGGCATACAATGCCATACAGTATGACAGCACATTCTAAATGCAGCAGTGAAAAAAGACACCTGCAGATTATTTTTCCTGAGAATTCTCAGAAATTGGAGACTGTGCTGGCCTTCTTAACTGCCACTGTGGTGTTTGTGGACCAGGAGAGAGCTTTTGCAATGTGTATATTCAGAAACCTGAAGGCAGAACCCATTTTCACGCAGTTTCGATTAACATTTGTAATCTGTGTTGTGCCGCCTGAAGTTTATTATTAAGTTCTTTTGTTTTGGCAGAATTCAGGATGAGATTATTCTTGATGCACCATGCTAGGAGTCCAACCACTATCGTGTCAACTGCAAACTTAATGACGATACTGGTAGAATTGGAAGAGACACAGTTGTGGATGTAAAGAGTATACAAAAGAGGACACAACACATAGCTTTGTAGGTGGAAGAGAGGTAGGAGCCTAATCTAACCATCTCAGGATGGTTAGTCTAAAAGTCTTTGATCCAGTGGCAGGTAGATTGTGAAGGTCCCAAACCAGTGAGTTTAGTAACCAGTATATGCAGGATAACTGTATTATAATCTGAACTAAAGTCTACAAAGAACATCCTCACATAGCTCTCCTGCTACTCAAGATGGGAAGGTGCAGTGTGTAATGCAATGGAGATGGCATCCTCTGTAGACCTGTTTGCTCTATAAGCATACTAATGTGCGTCAATGGTGACTGGGAGACTGTCTTTGATGTATCACAAGATCAGTTGCTTGAAACATTTCATAATGATTGGAATAAGTGTCAATGGACAATAGTTGTTAAAACTGCTGATGACAGGTTTCTTTGGCAGTGGAATAATCATGGTAGACTTCAAGCAAGATAGAATGATGGTCTTAGACAAGGACAGGTTGAAGATCTTTCTAAAGACCTCATAGAGCTGATCCACACATTCTTTTAACACCCATCCTATCACTTCATCAGGGCTGGCAGCCTTTCTTGGGTTAAGCATTCAGAGCACATGCCTTACATCATGGTCTTGCACTGTGAAGGTGCGATTATAGGAGGTTGATGTGGATGACACGAGACTGCTTGAGGCCTATCTGTTGAGGCCTGAATGTAACTGTTGCTGCTGTTTCCACCTCAAAATGAGCAAAGAAACAATTAAGTTCCTCTGCCATTGAGAAGTCTGCATCAACACCCATGCATTTTTGGTTTTATAGTTAGTGATGTGCTGGATACCTTGCCATAATCGCCATGGATCATTGTTAGTAAAGTGATCCTCTATCCTTCTTTTGTAGGCCACTTTAGGCACTCTGATAGCTCTGTTTAGGTTGTCTCTAGTCATACTATAAAGTGCTCTGTGGCCATACTTGAAGGCTGCATTGCAGTACTTAAAGAGAGATCTGACCTCCTTTGTCATCCAGTGCTTCTAATTGGGGTACACACAAATATGTTTGCTGACTGTGACATTATCAACACAGTTTTTTATGTAGCAAAGTACAGTTGATGGGTACACTTCCAGCTCCTGATCCACAAAAATGTCCCAGTTAGTCATTTCAAAGGAATCCTGTAACTGCAAAAATGCTCCATTGGGCCATATTTTAACAATCTTTGTGGTAGTTTAGTCTTTTCTCCTAAGAGGAGTATATGCTGAGATCAAGAGTATGGATAAATGATCTGAATGGCCTAAGTGAGTCAACTGTTTTATCCTGTAGCCATCCTTGATATTTGAATAGGCCTTATCCCATGTATTTATTCCCCTAGTTAAACATTTAATGTGTTGATGAAATTTAGGGAGAACTGTCTTTAAGTCCATGTGGTTGAAATCACCAGCTATGATATGAGCTAGCATTAGCATCCAGTAGCATTAGCATTAGCATCCAGTGGAATGTAAACAATTGTAACCATAATAGCAGTAAGCTCCCGAGGTAAGTAAAAGGGCCTGCATGTAATTGTCAGAGACTCCAAATCAGGAGAGCAGTAACTGTCTATGACCTTTGTATTATTACACCAGCTGTTATGTATATAAATGCAAAGCCCCTTACCTTTGCTCTTACCGGTGTCTTTATTTATGTCCCAGCAAAATACTGTATGGAATGCTAACTCAGTGGTGACATCTGGTATACTTGAATGTAGCCATGTCTCTGTGAATAGTAAAATACA
This sequence comes from Protopterus annectens, assembly GCF_019279795.1. Classification (NCBI taxonomy): domain Eukaryota; kingdom Metazoa; phylum Chordata; order Ceratodontiformes; family Protopteridae; genus Protopterus; species Protopterus annectens. The sequence goes on along the minus strand of NC_056727.1, from coordinate 378,486,098 downwards.
ACAGTCTCTTATGTGTATATTCTCCGAGATCTGTAGAAGTAATTCATCCATTATATTTATGATGGGTCTGATGTTGGTGAGAAATATACTGGGAAGCGATGGTTTGTGCAGACGTTTCTTTAACCTAATGAATAAGCAGGACCAACTTCCATGCTTTTGCTTCCTATATCTTCTCCGCCTCCACCTTTGTCACTTGTCTGAGCCAACAACAGTCCATGGAGAATGTGGTGTCCTTGCTTTCTCCTCCAGTGTATCATATGAGTGCTTGAATTCTCTCATAACAGCCTGGTTGTGCTGAAATTCGATTTTCAAAAGATCTTGCCGACTGTACTGGTAATTCACCTGACTAAACTTAACAATAATAAACATACATATAAGCAAATACACATATAGCAAGCACTGACGGGGAAAGCATAAAGCCACTACGTCTGTATGCACCGCTATGACTAACCCTGTATGTGCACGTATACCAGTTGTGATTCAACAAAGTTACCTTGGAATTCACTTTGCCTGAAACCTTACATTTTCCCTCCACATACAAAATATCAAAACCGTAGTTTTCATCTAGCTAGCATGCTTTGTTTCCCTGCACCACCTTACTCATGGGTACTTAACCTAATCTTACCCCTGCCACTGATCTTAACCTCATACATTATGTAACTAAAAATTATTTCGTTATCAGTACTACTACACAAGACAAATGGACACAGAATGCACACTCCAATCATTATTTAACCATTACCCTAACACTAAACCTAGCCCTTGAACACTAGCACATATACACCACCCACTACAACATTTTCAGTCAAACATTATTTTTCCTGCACACTCCTACCTAAAAACACTACAGAAATGAGTATTCAGTCATTTAAGCATTCAGCCAAATGTGCAATATGTTGTGCCTTCATTGTTTTTCACCCCTCAAAAACTTTTCAGTCAAATGTGCTTTATATATTTTACAGTGTAATCATATGTATATGTATCACTAATTTGAAATGTCAATTTATTTAAACCAATGTATCTTCAAAAAAAAAATAGAGCAATGTTTTGCAGGGCGAATGCACCCCTACACCTCCCCATGTTGGGGCTTGTGACTCTCATACCTATGCTATTTCCATATAACAATTTTGAAATTATGCAAAAAATAGGGGAAAAGGCATGTCCCATAACCCACTGTGATCTTGAATGCGCCACTAACAGCACCAGAAACCAAAATCAGTGTAAGTGAATCTAAAGGATGGCTTCACATACACTACAAAAGAAATAGCAATGTAAGTGATTTGTAAAGAAAACATCCCCTTACAGTGCTAAAAACATATCAGTGCAAGTATATCTAATGGAAATATTCACATACAGTTCTAAACCAAAAGAAATGACCAAGACCAAATATCTACATAAATCAATGCAACTATGTTAGCCACCAAAGCAAAGATTTGACCTTACACATCTCGCATTCTAAATGGATGTATATATATATATATATATATATATTGATACAGCTTATTTCATCCAATTGCCTTTTCATCTAATCATAAATCAGTGAAAAAAAATCATTAAAAATACAATTGGTTGAATTGCATTTCATGGAAAACCATATAAGGCTATACAATTACCATTTGTGTGTTTTGATATATCAGAACCTGAGGAATTATAAGTTATATTAATTTAAAACACTATTTGGACTTTGACAATGGTTTTATGTTGTACTACCATCTCAAAAAGTTTCAGTTTGTTTGCCAGCAGAGACTCACTGTATGGGGTGTTTTCTGTTTTATATGTGGATGTGTGATTGCAGAGACAGTAAATTTAAATAAGGGATGGTGCAAGGTTTTGATCAATTAAGTGTGCTTTCAATTACTTTTCCACCGATTTTGATTAAGTGAAAAGGCAATTTCATTAAATGTTATACAATCGTGTGTGCCTGTGTGTGTGTGTGTGTGTGTGTGTGTGTGTGTGTGTGTGTGTGTATGTAGTATATATATATATATATATAGAGAGAGAGAGAGAGAGGAGAGACACACACAGACACACACACACACACACACACACACACACACACACACACACACACACACACACACACACACTAATGATTAAATTGATTAAATTAGAAAATATTTATCAAACCAAAATGGTGTTTAATGATATTTCACAAGGAAGTATTTGTTCAGAAGAAATTTAAACCCTTTATTTGAAGAAGAAATAAAACAAACCATGAGAGTAATAGCAGTGTTGGTTACATTTATAAGAAAATAGCGATATATTATTCGTATTGCCTTTCTGACTCATTTGCAGTCTGTAACCCAACTTTACTTTACAGATAACTGAATATCAAAGCATTCTTAGAAAAATCCAATCATTTATTAGGTGTTAGACCAGAATCAGGTGACCTCTAATTTTCCTTTTTCTTAAGTAATATAAATAGTGCTTAATTTTCTAACTTAAGAATATGTGAACGAACTGGGAAGCCTTTCAGTAAAGTTTACTTATCCCACCTCAATGTATCTGCTTAATGCTCCTGAGGGAGTTGGTCAGACAGCTCTTCCACGTTTAACATGCCTCATGCTGCTAGTGGTTTGCATGAACTACTGGAGAGAAGAGCAGATTCCGTCAGTTTTTATACTTTTGGTACTGTAGTAGTTATATATTTATCAAACTTTACTTTGTCATTCATCACAACTTCTAAAGCTAAATATCTGCAGCATCTTACTTTTAGTAAAATGGAGCCGCAATTTCTTTTCCTTGGTTCAAACATTTGTATTATTCAAACTGATTTGGCAAAAGTGTACTGTTCTGAATGGAGTTTACTACATATCCTAGTTTTAGACTATACGCACTAATGGCAAGTTTTACCTCGGTAAGAAGTGGAATATCAAATAAATAAATGTTTAAGAGAAATGGAACTGATGCAGATCCTTGTAGTACATAAGATTTAATGTAATATGTTTTCCAAATTTTATCATTTCAGCTGATTCTAAGTGAGCTTCCAGTTAGGCAGATTTAAATTAAGATCACAATGTGGTTTTGGATAATGTATTTATAATAAGATTTTGAATAATAATCTGATTTTTTTAAATCAAAGTCCTCTAACATATCCTTATGCAGTAAGTACATTTATTTTATTCTCTGTAAACCTCAAGATGAGACCAAAAAAATTCATATGGAGCAAAGCACATCTCTTTTTAACATAAAATAACATAGCATATCTACTGGAAGTTATTATTCAAGGGCATTTATAATGAGAACGTATAAATAAAACATACTACTTATTACAGAGAGTTTAATAAATTTATGTTGGTTACATTCCAGAATGCCCATTTACCAAAGATGGTTTCACTATAAGTCTTTGAAACTACTGAGCTTATATTACAATTCTCTAGCAGCATTTTTATAAAATAACACTGTCTCTTTTCACTTTGAAGTCCCTATACCTCAGAAAAAAGAGTGATTGTTAACTCATGCAATAAACCTGGGTATCTGTGATCTCAGGAACTATAAAAAAGCAATATCATTCAAGCACAAATTTGTTGCTTCTGCAGGGAGTGTGCAACAAGATATGAGCATATATTTCACAAATAGAAAAGCCTGAGTACAGTGGTAACAGTATTGTGATATTGAGTAACAACATATAATCCCCAAAGATTCTGTTTTAAAAGGTATCATTTGTAATATCCCAATAATGTAGTGATTTTATTTTAAAGACTAATTAGACTATAACTTTAAATTTGGTTTTGATTACCCTTGTTTAATGTAAAAACTTTTACTAAATATTCTGTAGATTACCATTGTTTGCTATAAACTCTCTTTCCAAATGCTCAGTAGATTCCCAGTATCTAAACAGATTATCAGTGATTCTGTGAATTTCCCAAAGAGTAGTAAGAAGCTGTGCATATTTTAAACTCTGGTGTTGAGTGACTGCTATTGTTTGTAGCCTATAGTTTGTAGTTTGTATCGCATTTTGTCAGGGTGGTACAGTGGTTCAGCAGTTAACACTGCTGCCTCATCCCACAAAGTTTGTGGCTTGGTTTACAGATAATGACCTTTCTATTCTCAGGCTTTATATCCTCCCAGTGTCCATGTGGGTTTTACTGGGTGTTCTAGTTTCTTCACACATCCCAAATATGTGCTGTAGGTGACCTGGCATTCTTCAGTGTTGCCCATCTTCTTCTTCTTCTTTCAGCTTTTCCCGGTTAGGGGTCACCACAGCAGATCACCTGTCCGCTCATGATTGGCAGTGGAGTTTTACAATGTCGAGTTGCCAGCCCGGCGCCCAACCTTCCACAGAAGGCACACACACACAAACACTCACACCTAAGGCCAATTTAGACTGTCCAATCCACCTGCAGCATGTCTTTGGGATGTGGGAGGAAACTAGAGCACCCGAAGAAAACCCACGCAACCACAGGGAGGACATGCAGACTGCGCACAGAAGGCACCCCAGCTGAGAATCGAATCGGAGAACCTCTTGCTGTGAGGCGACAATGCTAACCACTGCACCACCGTGGCCACCCTTTTTCTTCAGTATTGCCCATCATTGTGTATATTGTATGACCATGAGTGATTGTGTATATCCTCCAGTTTACTGGAACTCCATTCCGGATTACTTCACCAGCCTTGTAACTTGTATATGTGTGCACCAGGACATATTCCAGTTCCCCAAGAACTAAGCTGTTAACTAGACAGTGAATTAACAGTATCTCATATTTAAATTAAAGACAGTGACATATTAACTTTTTCATCTATATATTTTAAAGCCTTCATTATGTTATGTTAGGTATCATGGAACAGGATAGGAATCTTACATGTTTTGCTTTTATGAGAAGTATTTTCTGATAAACCCTTCTTTTTTTCCTCTAAGAATAATGATTTTATCTTTTATCTATGTTAAATAGCTATAAGTATAGTATCATAATTCCTATTTTACGGCAGATTTTTAATTGATTATACAATGGATGTCAATCAGGAATCATTAGTAGGTCAAGCAAGTAACAGACGGCAATGACTACTTTTACAAACGGCAGACATTACTTTTTGCTATCCACTGTTCTTCAGTAATATGTATGAGTCAGAGCTTGACTGTTTTGCCTTCACTGGTAGGATATTGTACCTTTGGTTTGGGTTTAACATTTTGACAGACTAATTCAAGTATGATACCTTGAGGAATCAGGGATGAATACCAGTTCAAAGAATGACACTTTTAAATTTCCTAAAAGAATCAAGAATTCTTCATGGTATGACATAGACATAAATTATGCAGTTACACCAGAGAGAAATGATTGAAGTCAGAGAGTGACAGAAAGCTACTATAGTCGTGGTACATTTATCAAGTTCAAAAGAAACTACTTTCAAAGACTGATCTTTCTAACACAGTAACAGAAGTACCACAGGTAAGCATGCTTTATCATTTTTACATTGATATGCTAGGACCTCTAAAATTAGGTTGAACTAGTTTCTAACTCAAAAGAAAAAATTCAGCTGAAACAAATTTGTTATTGTTAGCAAAGGTCATCTGCATCAAAAATTCTTTTAAGTGACATGGCAATCTTTAGTGAAGTAAAAGGAAGAAGAAAGATGATTGTGTTTCATTAATTTCTTCTCCATACCTCTAATGTTACTGGAATAAGGATATTCTTACATTTACAGGTCATACAGAGGATTCCATGGTGGTACGGTGGTAGCGTTGTTACCTCACAGCAAGAGGTTCTCCCGTTTGATTCTTGGCTTGGCTTGGGAGTGCCTTCTGTCTGGAGTCTGCATGTCCTCCCCGTGGGTGGGTAGCATTCGAAAGACATGTGTGTGCAAATGGGCGTTCCTTCATTGAAGGTTGGGCATCGAGCTGGCACCTTGGCGTTTCGTAAATTCTACTGCCAATCATTAGCGGACCGGAGTTCCGCTGTGGCAACCCCTTACCGGGAAAAAGCTGAAAGACAAACAACAACAGAGGATTCTGTTCTTGAAAATGTCTGATTTTGACTAAGAGTCTAGGGATTATGCTAAGAAATCATGAAATATGGAATACAGAGGTACACAAATACTTCATCGTCATCTCTGTCTGCAGGCCCATCAGATGACTTAGTATGCAAGTAATTCCAGTAACCAATCTGATCCCAATGCTGAATACAGGTGTTGAATGATCAGAAAATTCTGTCTGCATCTTTCAACTATCTGCTAACAATCAGAAACAACTTTATGGCCTTTTCTTCCATTAGCATGTGTTGATAGTCTTGTGTCATCTGGAACACTCCCCATTTTGGTAAAATATGGGAATCTCTGCCAACCATTCCTCATACCCATTATGAAAAAATGTGGTTTCTCCAGTTTTAATATGTGATTCACTGAAGTTTGTTTTTTAACCTACCTTCTACAGCGGTCACTGCTCATAACACTTGCCTGCGGTCTAACAGTCAGCAATTCCTATGCATGTCTTTCATTCCTACCTTGTTCCATCAACAAGATAGGCAACCATTATAATAGTAGTTTTTCCAGTGGCAAATGCTGTAGACTCCCTACCCATGTGCTCATTCCTGCAACTTATTCACCATAGATAGCATTATTTGCATGTCATCAACTTACCCAGTCCACCCACTGCCTCAAACTCCTACGCCTATGTATTATGCAGGAGAACAAATGTATTTCTAACATTATGACATCAAATGCAGATGATGTCCAAGAATTACATCTCAGTGGCAAAGTGTAGTTTGCCTGCTTACCTAGCAACATTAAAAATATGCAGTACTGGCTGCAAATCAGTCTTTACCACTGCGTCTTGTAGTCTGCCCTTTTATTATCCTCCATATGTGTGCCTTTGCAGAAGTGGATTGTACCACTTTACATACTATCAGTCAAGAATCCCTTTTGTGTACTTTTAGCTAACATATTTTAACATTTGTTTATCGGGAAAGTCTGACTAGGCAGAGCCTATTTGCAGTGGAGTTCCAGGGAGAAACTCTCTAGACACATGTCTTTGGAATGTGGAAGGAAACCTTAGCACCTGGAGGAAACCCATGCAACACAAAAAGGATATATGTTGAAAAATCTGTGTTTATGGGTTAATTGAAGGCATCAACCCAGAAGCTATACATGGTGCCCTAATCAGTTTTTATTTATTTATATACTAATGATTTAATTAATTTGCTTGTTAACATATAGTAGCAATATGGATGCAAACTACAGATTATCAGAACTTTTTTATTCCACTGAGACTCCAGAGGAAGAGGTTCTCTGTCTTAGTCCTCTGCCTTCTGTGCGGAGTCTGCATGTCCTCCCTGTGGTCGCGTGAGTTTCTTCCGGGTGCTCCGGTTTCCTCCCACATCCCAAAGTATGTAGATTGGATACTCTAAATTTGCCCTAGGCATGAGAGCATGCATGTGTGTGCTGTCTGTGGAAGGTTGGGCGCTGGGCTGGCAACTCAACACCGTAAAACTTCACTGCCAATCATGAGCGGACAGGTGATCCGCTGTGGCGACCCCTAACAGGGAAAAAGCTGAAAGAAGAAGAAGAAAAAGACTCCAGAGGAATGAAAATAGCATCTTCTGGTTCTGTATTCAAAGTTCTCATGTCTTTTGTGACACCGTGGCATGCTGCTCAATGACTTTTAAATAAATCTCATTTTGTGTATTTCCTATATGCTGAAAGCATTCAGTATTGTCTAATTCAGAAATAGATGCATTCAGTGTTTTACTATAGCATTGTTATTATCAGTAAATGTGTACTTCTAACTAAGTAAAAGTTGTTTCACCATTTTTGAACAGATTAAAAGATGAGGACTTCTAATTTGTTCATAAAGTGGTTGAAGTTTGTACCTTTCTGTGACTGTCAGGCATTATGTGCAGGTTGTTCCTAGATGGAAACTGGGATGTTTGTTGAAATGTTCATCTACTGAAGAAAAAAAGCAAAATACAGTTTCTTAAAGTTTGAGCTCACTTACTCAGTCACTATGTACTTCGGTTGTCATTTTTGTATCTGACAGGAGCAGTTTTAGAGTGCTTCTGTGGTGTACTAGGGCTGAGATAATGCCTTGAAACTATCATTTTCAAACTCATCTTTCTTAAAACTTTGGAATGTTGCATTTCAAAAGCTTTCATACTGTTTTTAGATTAAATCATTCCATAACCTTTATAGCACAAACATTCAAATCCATAGAACATTAAGTGCTAACTAAAAGTCTAAATGAGCAAACCTTTGGAACAAATACAAGAGCTATACTGCTTCTGTTGTTTCCATTGTCTGAATAATGATATACATTAATGATTCCTGACTGTCATTTTACCTCTTCCCACAATGTTATTTCCCCACTCCCATTATGTGATCTCCCCACTAACATCTAGCTCCTCCGGGAACTTGTAATACTTTATTAATTGTACTTTCTTTGAATTTCACTTGAGTTTTATTTTGCCCTTATGTTATATTAAAATTGTGAGAACATGAACTGCAAAATAGTGACTGTTTATACGATGAACTGAACTAAAAGTTATTATCATTTGTTCTTTTCTCCCTGGGCCTCAAATGACAAGGAGTATATATATCAACCCAATCTGACTTCTCAGCAAACAAAATCAATACATAAAAGAAATAAGTCCATTTTATATTGGTAACGTGCATTAGATGTCAAGTTTTAAACTAAACTTCATATTATCATAATCTGTAAAGAAAAAAGTTAAGAGCTTTAATTTTCTACCTCAGCTGTATGGTACAAAAGGACAGAGCACTTGCTGAGACTTAGGCATCACGTTTTATTAACTTCCTGGCAATTATGTAGCCTGTCACTGGCTAAAAGAAAAATGATGTGTCTAAGCCAAAATTCTAAATCTCTCTCAGTGGGCAGATGTGGGTATGTGCCAAGATGCCACTAAGTTCACAGACTCTTTTGGAGAATAGAATTTTTGACAGCTGGAAGCCAGAAAGTGTGGTAGGTAGATCAAAAGATGGGCATGTAACTAAAGTGGTACAGTGGCACCATGGCACCCCCACTCCCACAATGTTAGCAAGCACCTTGTTGGAGGTTAACATATATGGCATCATAAATGCCTATGAACAGTATTAAAAGGTAACTCTTTGAAATGCTGGGACTCACCTGAATAGCTGAAAGAACAAACCAATATATATATATATATATATATATATATATATATATATATATATATATATATATATAGGATCGCTACTAAATCCCGAATACTTACATTACATAAGACCAGAATCCTGAGACCAGATAACTGAAAGACAAGAAGATCAGAAGACCAGAAGCATGATATTTGAAATACCAAACACTACACTAAACATACACCAAACATATACACATACATACACCATCACCCAAAGCACAGACACACAAACCTACACTACAGAAAAGCAGGGGGGCAAGCGCCCCTGCACCCCCCCATATGGGAGGCTGCACCCCCCCACACCCCCCTACTTAAATATTCTAACTCCAAGGTCGCACTATACAGACAAACACACAAAAACACCACCACACACCTACATTCCCCGCACACATACACACATTTCACAGTCATAACACACAATTACACACACACACTAAAGCCCCTAACCAATACAACCAAACATAGATACTTACCTAACATCCTGACATCTCTGTACTTCGTGATTTTGAAATCCGTGCTTCTGGTCTTCCGGTCTTCTCGTCATTCAGTTATCTGATCTCAAGATTCCAGTCTTCGGTAATGTAAGTATTCAGGATTTAGTAATGATCCTATATATATATATATATATATATATATATATATATATATATATATATATATATATATATATATATATATATATATATATATATATATATATACACATATAAAGTCCAAGATGGCCATTTCTTGGAATGTTGACTTTTTTGCATGGTATGGTAATCACAGAGTTAGTGTATATATGTTGCGGGGGCTTGCTTCCTACATTAAGGTTGCAGGGGGGCTTTACCCCTGCATAAAATGAGTTTAAAGGAGAAAAGTGATTTTCTAGATTTGCTCAACTCTGTGACTTTCAGTCTTTTATTTTATTTTTTTCTGGATTGTCAGTACTCGGCATTTCAGGTGCCAACATTTCAATAGAGAGCAGTATTAACACTCTGCACAAGGGTTCTTATTCCCTGTTCAGCTCCCAAAACCAACTAATAAGGCAACAAACTCATCAGACTCAGGAAAGTATATCACCTTCAAACTGTGACATTGAGAATAAGTAGGATTTGGTAGCTGCAGAACTCATGGAAGAACATTGGATGGCATCTGATGGTCTAGTTATCAAAGGTCCAGTCATCTTCATCGCCATCCGGTTTCTTTTTTTTTTTTTCCATTTTACTTGGGCTCACTGGGATGAATCAAATATCATCACCTCTTTCTTTCTTTCTTTTTTCTTTCTTTCTTTCTTTCTTTCTTTCTTTCTTTCTTTCTTTCTTTCTTTCTTTCTTTCTTTCTTTCTTTCTTTCTTTTCAGAGCTACTGTGCTATCTTCTTCAACAGTCATACTAGACTGTTGGAACTCTTTTCTCATGCAGTCCATCTGTATGTCTGCCTCTCTCAGCTGGATGTCTTCATTTTTTTCTAGTCTTCTTTCTGCCTCTTACAAATCTGCTTTGCTTAACTATATTCTGCATTCCCACATATATGACCAAGCCACTGTCATTTGTTCTCCTTCATTTTCTCTACAACTGGGACTACTTTGGCTTCAGGTCTGATGTCCTCTTCCCTCATCTGTCCCACAGTCTGTATCCTACTACCCATCTTAGACACTTCCTCTCCATCACATCATGTATTTGCATCTACTGTACCTTTATTGTCCAGTATGTTTACCATAAAGAAGTACTGCTGTGCCTTTATTGTCCAGGATGTTTACCATAAAGAAGTACTGTTGTGCCTTTATTGTCCAGGATGTTTACCATAAAAAAGTACTGTTCAAACCACTATATTGTACATCCTGCTTTTTGACTTCTTTGGTATTCTTTTGTCACACACTACTGCTAACACATTGTAGCCAGAGGGCTGCAGTACCTGCAATTCTAGCCTTGACCTCATTTCGCTTTTCCTTATCCTCAGCCATACTTCACAAATACTTGAACCTGTTAAACTGCTCCACTGTTTTCCATTCTAGCTTTCGATATCTTCAGTTTGCTGAAATGATCAGTGTTTTATCTACACTCATTTCATCCACTGTGCCTTCTGTTTTGCATTTTTGTCCCTGTCATTTAATGAAGTTCCTATTCTGAGTCGTTTTTGGTGCCACATCATCTGCATAGGTATGCTTTGTTCATCTGTCCCCTGCATCCAGTTTGCTATTGCAGTTCATCACCAGTATGAACAGAATTGGGCCCATACTGAACCATGATGTATATCCACTTCTACTAGAAACCTGTCATTCTGACAACTGCTCAAGCTTGTGTCATTGGGTCATTGTACATCTAGTCATCCAAAACCCCTTTTTTCCCATTTTTGCACATGGGTTAGGGGTATCACTTCAACAGTGATAATTGTTCAGAGCCAAGTTTCACACCTCTGGATGGCTAGTCCTGTTGCAGCTGTTACTGGATCATTGTATATAGCCTTCAGTAATTCTACTCATATTTCCTGGACTTCTGATATGCAAAGCTATGGAATGCATCATTACGGACATAATAAAAAAAGATATAGGGAACCTTCAAACTCTAGATCCCACACAGTTTGGTTTTGTGAAGGGTAGATCATGCATGCTCAACCTGATTGACTTCTTTGAGTCAGTCACCAGAGCTGTGGATGAGGGCAAGGTGGTTCATACAGCCTACCTTGATCTGGCCAAGGTCTTTGATATCATTCTGTTAAATAAAATTAATAATTCAATACACAGGAGGTCCAGATTTAAAAGTTTACTAGTGTACACCAGGAGGCAAAAAACCATACAAGTACAGAATTTTGTCTGACATGAAACAGGAAGCACACAATTTTATATAGGTTTAACATTTAAGCTATGCCCACCTTATTGACGTGATATGTCACGGGGCATCTACATCACTTTAGCTTACAAGCCTCTATTCTTTTAATCTGCTGATGCAGTATGTTTTAAAAAACTTTTCCTCTAGATACAATATGGCCTTGCTATCCAGCTGGTCAGTCATAATGTCTTTCTGTAAAGTTACTTATTCAAGGTTTCATATCAGTTTGAATACAATAGCAGATTCAGTCTTTAACATACATATTTGTTCACTGTTTCACTTTCTTTACCAGCTGTGTTTTATCTCACAAGGACAAGTTACTTCATGCAGGAAGAGAAGATTTCATTATTTACAAGGACAAGTTATCTCATCAGGAAGGAGCGGAAGATTTACACATTTAATTTCCTGACCCAGCAGATAATCACTTATGAAAAGCATAAACATTAAGCTTGCTGAGCTGGCAGCTGCCAGGGTCAGGGGTCAAAGCACACTGCAGTTTCAGAAGCTACTTGCATTTACACATGAATTTATCCCTTCTGTTACATGATTAATAGAATAAAATGCATTATAAACTACCTTGCTTCTAAACTAGCATTTCACATATATTTAAATACATATTTTTCTAACATTTCCCCCCTATTAATACTTTTTATTCTATTTTTTTTGAAGTATGCATAGTGTTATTTCATCTCCTAACCTTTTCCACTTAGGATTTTCAGCTAGGTGAGTCATTCAATCTATACTTCAGAAAAAGCGTAATCTGAAATCAATCTTTCAATTTCAATATCTTGGTAGAAAGTTTCAGTAACAGATACATCAACAAAATCTTTGATTAATCTTTTCATGCAGGGAATTCCACAGCAAACATATGCTCCTATTAGGAGTATACCCACACAAATAGCAATTAGAATGTTCATTAGGATGGAACCTCACCCCCAAACAGATTCTGGAAAAAGTTCGTCAGTGGGTTTGGGCCTGGTTCAGTTATGGCTGATACTTGCTGAATTACCTCTAGGTGATTATTTATCTCGTGACGATTTTCAGGTATATAAGCACAGCATTCTTCTTTGATAAGCGCACATGTACCACCTTTCAGCACTAGGGTGCAGTCAAGAGCCATCCGATTTTGTAGCACAACAGTTCTCATTGAATTCAGTTCATCAGTCACTAGTTCTAGGGTGGAAAAAGTTGCATTACTCATTACTTCGAGAAGTTTCGACAACTTCCTCAGCTCCCAGATCGATTTGACTGCTCCATAGGCTGGTAATATTCCTGCCCAGGATATAACACTGTCACTCAAGTCCATATGACTCAATTCGCTTTTGTCTTTTACTGAATTATGGTCTTTCCAACCAGCTTCGATCTTCCCAACTGGATTCACAGGTTTCTTAACTGGACCTTCGGGCTTTCGAGCTGTTTCTCTTACGTTTCGTATCTTACCCAAAGGTAATTCTGCAGTATATCTTATTGCCGGAACCAAGTAACCCAAAAAACAACTGCCAGACCATTTCTCAGGTAACCATTTATATGCCTTTTTCCCACAAATAAAATAACAGTTTTCTACTTTAGTACTAATATGCATCAGCCCTGCATGAAACATTTTCTGATCTATTATTGACAATTGTTTAAACAAAACAGGGTTTTGTCGTACTTCATTCAATGTTATTTTCATTGTGCTCAAATATGAATCATAGTTAGTATTACAAACAGTACCTCCACTTTTAACTTTAATGTAACACTTGTAGGATATCGTAATATTACAATTACTCCATCCTACTTGGAGGGTATCATTTTTAAAAAAAAACACACAATTCCCTTTTGTGTAACAGATAAAAATAATGCTATTTTGTCTTGTGATCTTACAGTTCCAGTGTCAAAAAGCAAATTTTCCCAAGTCTCATTTATCCCCAAAGGGATAGCGGACATTAACAGTCCTCCATATGCTGTAGGTATGGCGGTACAAACCCAGCAATTTGAAATGTTCATAGTCTCTGCATATACACGTTTCATGGCTAGGTATGTGTTAAAATTTGGATGCCAGTCTATAGACGTTTCATCACACCTTCCCACTTTCACTTGTGTGGTTGTGTGTAGGATAAACCACAACAAGAGGAAAATTGTCACAATTACAGTTAATAAATGTACACACAACAAAATGATTATGCAACATCTCTGGGGTTGCTCTAAACTTCTATTCGCTTTGTTTTTGGCCATCTCGGTCTGGTTGTGTATCAATCACAAAGTTTTTATCAAGTTGAAAGTTCTTTTTCGGTTTACAATGCGTCAAATGAACCCAGGACGTCCTCTCAGCCACTCTGACTGCAGTAGGCGTTGCCAGCAGAACCTGGTACGGTCACTCCCACTTTGGACTCGCCCAATTCTTCCTTTTCGTCACTTTCAGCCAGACGTATGTCCCAGGAGCCAAGACTGCTTCCACCAGTCTGGTCTGTTCTTTATCTGAAAAAGAGTTAAACTGCAAAACAGATTTATTCATTAACAATTTCTTCATATACTCTGCTAACGAACTGTCAGCCTCTTGTTCTGCAGGCATGAGAGCTTTCCACTGAGGCACATAATATGCTCTCCCAAAAATCATTTCAAAGGGAGTCAAACCCTTTACATTTGGAACCGTTCTCATACTCAGCAGGGCTAAAGGCAGACAGTATATCCAATTCTTTTGGGTCTCCTCTACTAGCTTCCTTAACTTGTTCTTTAGGGTACCATTGTACCTTTCCACCAGTCCTGCTGACTGTGGGTGGTAAGCACAATGGTTCTTCAAGGAGATACCAAAAAATCTCCCAAGCTGGTGAATCGTTTGATTCACAAAATGTGTGCCATTTTCACTATAAATCCTTTCCGGAATGCCAAATCTAGGGATTACTTCTTTTATCAGGGCTTTTGCCACTGTTGCTGCATCTGGATTTTTGGTTGGAAAAGCTTCTACCCATTTAGAAAACATGTCTACAATAATTAAACAGTATTTTTTCCCTTCACACTTATTTAATTCTATGAAATCCATACAAATAGTATGGAACGGATATGGTGGTATAGGAAAACTTCCTTGCTTGGTTTTAAATGCCCCTTGTGCATGGTGCTTGTTACAAGTATGACAAGCTGCACAAATTTTTTTTTGTGTAGTTTGTGTATCCGTATGTTTGGAATATTCGATTCACTAACTGTACCATCCCCCCTTTTGAGACATGGCTCTGCCCATGGCTCAACAAAGCTGCATATCTAAATAAATTAGACGGCAATATCGGTTTTCTTTCTTTGGAAATGTACAGTCCATTCTCAAGAATTGCACCTCGTTTTACCCATTTTTGTTTTTCAGCTTTTGTAGTAAGCATCTGCATTGTTTTTAACATGTCTAAATCTAAAATCTCAGAGGGTTGTAATTCCTCATTTAAAAATAAAGTTTCTGAGCCTGAGGCTGCTTGCTTTGCAGCTGCATCAGCTCGTGCATTGCCTTTTGAAATCGTATCCTGCTGTTTTGTATGAGCTACACATTTACAAATAGCCACTTTGGTAGGTAACTGAATAGATTCTAATAACTCCAAAATAAATTGCGCATGATTAATAGGTTTTCCACTGGATGTTGTCATTCCTCTATTTTTCCATTGTTGTGCAAATACATGTACTGTAGAAAAAGCATACTGACTGTCAGTATATATGTTTACACATTTGTTTTTTGCTAAAGTACATGCTCTCGTCAAAGCTATCAATTCAGCTGCTTGTGCAGATAAGTTGTGTGGTAAGGATTGAGCTTCTAAAATTTCAGTGTCTGTAACTACTGCATACCCTACCAGATTCTTCCCTGTAGGACCCCTTCTGCATGAGCCGTCCACGTAATATGTCACCTCGGCATTATCCAAGGGCATATCTGCAAGATCTTGTCTAGGTAAAGCTAACTGTTCAATTTCCTGCAGGCAGCTGTGTGGTATGCCCTCCGCAGGAGTTGGAAGTAATGTTGATGGATTCAATGTCGTACATCGTTCAATTGTCATATGAGGTTGGCTCAGCAGAATAGTCATACATGAAAGATGTCTAGCAGGAGAAAGGTATGCCACCTTCTCTTGCAGTAAAATTATTGCAACTGCATGAGGCACTCTCAATGTGAGAGGGTGGAATGACAACACTGAGGCCGAAGCCTGTACTGCCATTGCGGCTGCGACTACTGCTTGTACACAGTGAGGCAATGATCGCGCCACTGGGTCTAACTGTGATGAATAGTAGGCTATGGGGCGTTGCTTGTCCCCATGTTGTTGCATCAATACTGACGTCATGTACCCTTGCTTGCAATCTACGGTCTGAAAGAACCGTTTGCGATAATTTGGAAGTCCTAAAACTAATGAAGAAGCTATCAACTGCTTCAACCTGCAGAAAGCCGTTTCTGCTTCTGTTGTCCATTGTAAAATGTCTTGTGCTGCCATTGGTGTCTTATATATCAAATAAGTCAGTAGAGCAGATTTCAAAGCATAATTTGGTATCCAGCTCTGACAAAAATTAGTTGTACCTAAGAAAGACATCATTTCTTTCTTGGTTGTTGGTTTGGGTGCTTGCAAAATCGCTGTTTTTCTTTCCTCATCTAGTATTCTACCTTCATTGGATATTACATATCCCAAGTATCTAACTTGTTTTCTCCAAAGTTGTAACTTACTTTTGTTTACTTTGTGTCCTTGTATTGCTAAAAATTTCAATAATGCTACAGTATCCTCCCTGCACTGTTCCTGGGTGGGGGCTGCTAGCAAGATGTCATCTACATAAAGTAGAACTTGACTACCTCCCGGTGGGGTAAATCTTGCCAGGTTGCTAGCCATTTCTTGTGCAAATATTGTTGGGCTCTCACAATATCCCTGTGGTAGTCGAGTATACGTATACCTTTTTCCCTGAAATGTAAATGCAAACCAATATTGACTATCAGGATGTATAGGTATTGAAAAGAAAGCATTGCTAATATCTACCACTGAGAAATACTTCTGTTGCGGTTCTAAATCATTTAACAACGTATGTGGGTCTGGCACCGTAGGTGCTCTAGGTATTACTGCATTGTTTACAGCTTGTAAATCCTGTACCATCCGCCATTCCCCGTTTGCTTTTTTAACAGGAAATAGGGGTGTATTACATGGTGAATCAGGAGATTCTACCAGTACTCCTTCTTTGAGTAATGCTGCTATTATAGGCTTAATTCCTATTTCTGCATCCTTTCTCAAAGGGTATTGTCTTTTCTGTGGTCTGAAAGCTGACTTTGGGGTTATTGTAACTGGTCCTGCTGTTCGAATAAGTCCTACATCTGACTTGCCTGTTGACCAGAGAGTTGTTGGAATTTCACATAAGGTCTTTTCTTCTTCTTCAAATAAGAATGCTAATCAGCTGTCCTCGCTAGATTGCAAGTGTACAGCTGGATGTGTCTGTGTCAACCAATTCAGTTTTTGTTTTTGTATCCCTTGTTCTGACAGTTCTAAATCAGTCTGTGTCTCCCATCTTGTTACTTTTTCTCCTAAATCTGCCCATTTAACACTTTTGTTCTTTGTCAAGCTGACATGTGGCAACCGATTTGATCTATACAATGCAAGGAATTCTTGAGGTAATGAACAGCTAACTACACTGTTCATAGGTTCATAGATTCATAGGTTCGTACTAGGCTATCTGCCCTAGGGCATTTATAAGCCCAGCCAGAGTGTGTGTGGCTTTCACCACCCCTTAGGATGAGAATACTACGCCCTTTTAGGGTTTAGTTTACTATGCCTCTGTCTAGTAGTGACACAGAGATGACCCCCGGGGTAAACCTACGATCTCCCATTGACTTGTCAAGATTTCTCTTGAATAGAGTTAGTGAGGGGCTCTGCCTAACATGGATTCTGTTCCAGAGTGTAGGGAGCCTCTGGGTTATGAATCTGTCCCTCCAGCATGTCTTATTTATTTGTGTGTTGAGGTCTAATTCTCTTGCTCTCGTGGCTCTGATGGATTTGGATTTTCTGAGGTGGAGCATGCCCATTAATTCCGGATTGGACATGGCCTTGTACGTCAGGCACAGATCACCTCTGAGTAGGCGGTATGCGACTGAATAGAGCTGGAGTTTTTTCAGTCGGGCAGCATATGACATATGTTTAAGACCCTTTATCCTCTTGGTGAGGAACCTTTGGGGTCTTTCCAACTGCTGCAGGTGTCGGGTAAGATACATCCCAAATGGGGCATTGTACTCAATCATTGGCCTGATAAGAGAAGACTACAGGGGCACAATGACCTCTCTTGATCTAGATGTGAAACCCTTCATGATAAGGTGGGCAATATAGAAGGTCTTCCTAACCACTTTGGCAATGTGAGTGTCAAATGAGAGGTTACTGTCAACCTGGGTCCCTAGGTCCCTGATTACCTCTTCAGTACTTAATGCATTACCACCTATGTGGTAATTTGTGGGTACCTTGTTTTTCCCAAAGGGTATGACTATACATTTTTTGGCGTTCAGCTTAAGGCCATGGCTCTGGCACCAATTATCCTTTCTATGAGGCCTCTCTGAAGGATGTTTGTGTCCGCTGGAGTATCAATTATGGTGCCCAGTTTGCAGTCATCTGCGAACTTTGTCAGCCATAATCCTCCTATGTTTGCCTGTACCTCAGAAAAATAAATGCCGAACAAGAGGGGTCCCAGGACTGAGCCCTGTGGGACACCGCTTGTGACTGGCTTAGAGTCTGACATAGCTCCAGCAACTCTGACCCTGTGGGTTCTGTCCTTAAGCCAGTTTGCAACCCATCTTGTGACATATGGGTTTACATTTAAGCTGGTGAGTTTGTCTATGATGCCCGAGTGGGGTATTGTGTCAAAGGCTTTTGCAAGGTCAAGGTAGGCTGTGTGAACTGCCTTACCCTCATCAATGGCCTTAGTGACTGTTTCAGAAAAGTTGACCAATTTCAAAAGGCAGGATCTGCCCTTGACAAAGCCAAATTGGGTAGGATCCAATGTCTGTAGGTCCCCAATGTCTTTGTTTATGAGTTCCATAATGATCCTCTCCATAGCTTTGCAGACCAGGCTCGTCAAGCTTATGGGGCGGTAATTTCCAGGGTCCGTAGAATCACCGCCTTTGTGAAGTGGGACCACTGTTGCCGTACGCCACTCTTTGGGTACATATCCTGTAGTAAGGCTAAGATTAAACAGCAGCCTTATGTGTGGGTTTAGTTCCTCTTGGAGTTCATGTAGTACACAGCCCGGGACACCGTCCGGCCCCATTGATGCTGTGTTTTTAGCTTTAGAGAGGGCGGCTCTCACCTGGGCATCTGAGATGTTAGGGAGGCTACACTCTGCTGGGATAGTTATTTCTCCTTTTGGAGGGAGGAGGAGAAATTTGCACTGAACCTGTCTGCCAGAATGTTGGCAATGTCAGTGGGTTCAGTGTATTTTGTGTCATTTTGGACTAACTCTGAGCATATCTGGGAGTTTCCACCCAGGTTTCTAACATAGCTAAAGAAGGCCTTGTGATTGTCTTTTGTGTCTTTGCGATTTTTCTCTCAAAGTTGGCCTTGGATGATTTTATGAGTGATCGTAGTTTTTGCTTGTACTGATCAGAGATGCCTTCCCTTTTAGGGATTTTGCTCTGTCATGTAGTAGCTTCCTCCTCCTGTTGTAAAGTTTGTTTATGGCTGGGGTCCAGCAGACCGGATGCCTGCCTTTGGGGGAATGGGTCTTGGTATTATTTGGGATTGCATGATCCATGCATTCTTGAAGGTGCCCGTAGAAGGCATTTGCAAAGGATTCAGCAGTGTGGGTTGTGGTTTCCACTGGCCCAGGGGCCTTGAAGGATACCACTTCAGTCTTAAGAAGTGTGAAGTTGGCTTTTGAGAAGTTCTTCACTGTGGTCTTTTGTGCAACGGGTTGGTGCGGGATGTGGATTTCCAGTGATATTAATTTATGGTCTGATCTTACCAAAGAGGGATATACTTCCGGTGTGGAGCATTTTGTCCCCATGTTTGTGATGATCAGGTCTAGTATATTGTCTCCTCTTGTGGGAATGGTGACTAATTGTTCCATCGCATTTGAGTTTATGAATTCTAGGAACCTTTGGGCTAGGGTGTTGGGGCTTGAGTAATGTTCCCAGTCTATGTTTGGGTAGTTGAAGTCTCCCAATATGATGGTATTTGGAGAGACATTTATACTCTCCAGTGTCTTCAGGAAAGCTGTGTGGGGTTCCTGAGTTTGAGAGGGTGGTCTGTAGCATGCTACAAACTCTAAGGCAGTTTTGCCTATGGTTAGTTGCACCTGGATGGTCTCCGATGCTTAGATGCGTTGCCACTAACCTGGAGGTGTGGGTATCTTTGATGAATATGGATACTCCCCTCCTTTTGTGGTTCGTCCAAGTTTTGGGGCCGGAAAGCATGATATGAGGTAAAACCTGATAGTGCTGGGGTGCTCTCAGGAGCCTTGAACCAGGTTTCAGTCACTGCACAGACATCGATGTTCTCCATACTGAGGAGGGCTTGAGGCGTGCATCTTGAGGTTTAGACTTCTGGCATTGAGCAGCATTACCCTTAGTTTTTTTCCACTTGTGTTTTCTAGGGAGGTAGGTTTGTCATTTGAGCCTTGCCTAAAAAAGGCACTATGGGGGTGGCAAGAGCCTTGGCCAATATCCGGAAGCCCAGGGTGACAGGTGCAAGCCATCCCTTGCGAAGCAGCGTGGCTTGTCAAGCATGTCATCCCAAGCAGACAGACATTGGATCCCCTTTGAATGACACCAGTAATTAAGCCAATTGTTAAAACTGATCATTTTATCTTTGTACTGTGGCATCATTCTTGGTGAGGGTAAGATGCTGCTCAGGGTCAGGGTCATACCGGCCTGGGCTACATAATCAGAGAGCTCCTCTATGTCTCTTTTCATGTAGTCCAGGGAGGTACGTCTCAGGTCGTTCACACCGGCATGTACAATGACTGAGTCATATTTGTACTTGCTGTGGAGTGACCTGAGTGCTTGTGTTATGTGGATTCTAGCTCCCGACAGGCAGCTTACTGTGACCTTTTCCTTGTTCAGTCTAGTGAGCAGGACGTCAGTGTGTCTGACTATGGAGTCACCTATTACAAGTGTGTCTGGCATGTTGTTTGGCCTTAAGGGCTGTGACTGTTTAACACACTGACTTTGTGAACTATGTGTTGCATGTGCTATGTCTTGAGGTGGTGGTTGCTTGGGTGTCTGCTTTGGAGGCCTCTGTTGTTTTGGTAGATTTTTAATCAGCGCCTCCAAGTATGTTTTTGTGTGTTTATGTGTTTGGTTTGCAGTTGTGATAGTTCTATGTGAGACTGGGTTTGTGGTGTGCGTGGTTACCTTCTCCTCCTGACTGGTCTTGCCAGTACTGAATTGAGAAAGCTCAGCCTCCAGTTTGGCTATATAGTTGCATCTATCGCATATATTTGTATTTGTTGGGAGGAGGAGAGGGTTGTCTGTGTACATGAGGCAATTGTAACATTGCCTCAAGATTCCCAGATTCACCAGCTGAACAGGAGAGGACGCCAGCAACTGACCCTTGACATGCTAGAAATAGTGAAAAAGATTGCTGTGTAACTGAGTCAGAAAGGACCTATAGGGAAATGGGTACTCAAGGGAATTTAGGTGAATGAAGTACTTTCTTTTGTTTAAGAGTGCTTTACCTGTATAAAAAATGCTTTAGGAGCAAGTGCTGAGCTTTTCAGATAGAGTATAGGCTGTTTAGATTGCAAGTAGAACAGTTCTAAGGGAAAAATTGAAGAGCAGACTTTACGGAGCCAGAAATAGTTTAAACTTGATTAACCAGCACTGCCCGATGCTGCTCTTTGAGCAACTTCACGCTAATTCACACTAAAGCGTGCTAAAGCGCTACTGTTCCCCTCAGTATCCCAGTACAAAGTACGCAAAACCAATCTAGTTGCACGATTTCTAAACAGTTCTTGTTCATACTCTCTATCAGGTCCTGGTGTGGTACAGTAATATAGAGTACAGTGTAACAAATGCTGTTGATCAGTGTCAAGGAAGGGGGCTTTACTGATGGCTACGTTCATCAGTTCCTCAGTTACTGCCCCTGGACCAGTCGTGACTAGGTCCTGGCTGTACCAATAAAAAGTTTCACCCTCCGTTCACACTACAAAGGTATACATTTGTCTCTGTGCCTCCATACCTTGTACAGTTGGAACTACTGCTATGCCAAATATCTGCATAAGGTCCCTGCCCAATAGGTTTACTGGACACTTTGCAGAAACAACTATTTTACTTCTCTGGGTCATACCTGAAACAGAGTCAGTAATTGCTATATCATGGGAAAGTGGTTCCCTGTATAGCTGTCAATTTGCTGCTTTTACTAGTATATAATCAGGTGATTCAGAATGTTCTGGTAACTTGGAGGGGTGTATCAAAGTCTGTGACGCTCCTGAGTCACACAGGAATTTGACTTCCCTTCCCTCCACCAGAAGTGTAACTTCCGGTTTTGTATCCGCTAAGTAGAGCTCTAAGCTCAATAATGCTAAGTCCAAAATTTCACTTTCTTCATCCTCCATATCTATTTGCACTTCCTCTACTCCCTCTATCACATTTAGATTTGTTTTCTGTTTATTAACTTTTCCTGATGATTTCTGACTTTCACTTGATGTATCCTCACTATCATAGAGTCAGTCCTCATCTCCCTTATCTTCTGTAATTACCTTTTTGTTTTGCCTACAATCCCTTGCTAGATGCCCTTTTTTCCCGCATTTGAAGCATTCACCTCTTTTTTGCCTCTCTTCAAAATCTTCTGATCGTTTATCAGACTGTTTGTTTCCCTGGGCATTCTTCTTGCCCTTTTTACCTGACTGTAATACAAATACTTCAGCTCCGTCTTCAGCAGTGAAGACTTGCGCCTTCTTTTTTTTTTACTATTAAAATGTCTCTCAGCATGCCTAGCGTATTCGAGTAAGGCTTGTAGCCTCCCTGTTCGATGATATATCATATGCTTCATAATGAAGCTACTAATAGGTGCAATGCAACCTTTCAAAAATGCATTTTTTAATTGTTGTTCATACGGGGAATCATTTGTTTGGTTCTCAGGAACCGACATACCGCTATGATTATTAAAACATTCTAATAATATAGCATAATATCCATCTATCGTCTCATTTTCCTGTTGTATGCATTGATTAATGCAAGTCCAGTCTGCTCTAGGTTTCCATTTCTCAGAGATTCGGTCTGTCAGACCTTTCACTCTGTTGTCTAACTCTGCGTCACTATGTGGGAGTGGCCTAAGTTCTGCATTACGAGGATTCCAGGTGCCATAAATCATGTGCCAATCTGGACCTATAATTTGTCTTACTACTTTTTCTACTTCTTCCCCATTCAAGTGCTAACTTAACCTCATGCCTTGTAAATCTTCTAAAAGTTTCACAAAGTTAATTTTTGGATGGGGAATTCCCTCGGTTGCCTTCCGGATATCCTCCGGTGTCCATGGTCTGTATACTAAGAGAGTTGGGTCGTGCCCTTCCTGTCCTGCTTGAGGATTTGGAACTTCTATAAGTGGACACATTTCTTCCTCACTCTCATCCTGTAGGTTTCTCTCTATTTGGTATGATTCTGTGTCCCTATGTGTTTTACGTGTTCGGGACCTAGTCTCAATAGGATCTCTAACAAATGATTGTGATCTTACTGAAACTTCAGGATAACGCAGAGGTGGACCAGCCTGTCCACTCGCTTCATATCCTGAAAAGGGTAAGGGAGGGGGCAAGGGAGGAGGAGGAGGAGTTGTAGCTATTACCAAGTTATTATCCTCTTTGTCTAAAAATAATGTTTTTGAATTTTTAAGCTTCTGTTCTCTACGATTTGCTTCCTCAATCCACCTGTGTGCTTGAGGAATGCCTAGTTGGCGTTGCTTTCTTGCCTGAAACTCCTGCATCAGATTTAAGCTGTTTAAGGAGTTTAACTAGTGAAGGTTTATCTAGTTTACCATCAAATTCATATTTATTAACCCATTTCGTATAATACCTAACGTTATCAGAACGTTGTAATTGCATGTATTTTGCGTCTTCGGTTAGGGGCGGATCTTGCGAGGTTTTAGTGCACTGATTACCCATAGTACAAAAAATGTTACGTAACCCATTTTATCACGTGATATCAAATTCTCAATTCCTTTTCACAGTTTATCTAGAATAACTGCCTACCTTATTCTGTTACCCTAATCTATGACCAAATATACAGTACTTCCTTTTGTCCCTGATCTGCAAAACAAATCTTGACAACAATATACTGTAACCTAGTCCCTGATCTAAAACAGAAAAAAGGCAAATGCTTCCTACCTGAGCCTCCGGTATTGAAAATCGTTCAAATTCCGCTCTTCGGCCACAGATCAGAAAGTGGCCAACCTCTTTACACACGACAATTCAGTAACTTCTCCTGCGCAGTATTCGACCACCAATACGCTCTGATCTGCAGCTTACCAAGGGAATTCCGTCTCGAAAGGACCAAACTGTTAAATAAAATTAATAATTCAATACACAGGAGGTTCAGATTCAAAAGTTTACTAGTGTACACCAGGAGGCAAAAAACCATACAAGTACAGAATTTTGTCTGACATGAAACAGGAAGCACACAATTTTATATAGGTTTAACATTTAAGCTATGCCCACCTTACTGACGTGATATGTCACGGGGCATCTACATCACTTTAGCTTACAAGCCTCTATTCTTTTAATCTGCTGATGCAGTATGTTTTAAAAAACTTTTCCTCTAGATACAATATGGCCTTGCTATCCAGCTGGTCAGTCATAATGTCTTTCTGTAAAGTTACTTATTCAAGGTTTCATATCAGTTCGAATACAATAGCAGATTCAGTCGTTAACATACATATTTGTTCACTGTTTCACTTTCTTTACCAGCTGTGTTTTTATCTCACAAGGACAAGTTACTTCATGCAGGAAGAGAAGATTTCATTATTTACAAGGACAAGTTATCTCATCAGGAAGGAGCGGAAGATTTACACATTTAATTTCCTGACCCAGCAGATAATCACTTATGAAAAGCATAAACATTAAGCTTGCTGAGCTGGCAGCTGCCAGGGTCAGGGGTCAAAGCACACTGCAGTTTCAGAAGCTACTTGCATTTACACATGAATTTATCCCTTCTGTTACATGATTAATAGAATAAAATGCATTATAAACTACCTTGCTTCTAAACTAGCATTTCACATATATTTAAATACATATTTTTCTAACACATTCCCCACACAGGAATCATAGAAAAGCTCACTAAGCTAGACATCAACCCCTATATCACTTGTTGAGTTGCAAACTGGCTCACAGCTAGAACCCACAGTGTGAAAGTAGCTGACTCCAAGTCAGACTATCGATAGTCACG